>NC_136500.1:1320000-1495000 GCF_053919585.1 Euprymna scolopes | reverse complement strand
ACTGTTAATTCATCTTTTTATTTCTTTTATTTTTCCCTATATTAAAAACTCTTTGTACATTTTTTGTTTTTTACATTTATGACTAGTTTTTATATAATTCTGTTTAAATTTATGCCAGTACCAGACAATTCATAGCTTCGCTGTAATATTAATTGTTTAATACATTTACTTTCATGAGAACGTATTTATTTGAAACTCTACGGATTAAGGACATTTCCATATATCTTATTTGTGTATCCCTCTCTTAAAATATATCCGTGTAAAATATAATTTACAGTCTTTATGTTCTTGTCTCACAGGCTTTCGTTTCTTACTTGTTTGTATTGAGCTTTTTTATTTGATTTGGATTACTATATAAATAATAATATTTATATTTAATTTAAGTTTACGGACGCTTTTGGCTTATTCTCTTTATCTTTAAAGTGTGATTTAATATATATATATATATATGTGTGTGTGTGTGTGTGTGTGTGTGTGTGTGTTTGTGTGTGTGTGTGTGCTCGCGCGCGCGTGTAAACAGAATTAAATACAACAGAGAGTTTGCCGTTTAATTAGATCTGGTTCAATCTTCTGATGATCTTTATAGTGCGTAATTGCAACAAGTTGACTGCGGTGTTGTTTTTCGTTTTTCCAAGAAAAACTCGTCAGGATGAATGTGCGAATATTATTTGTTAGAAGTGCTGATAGGGTGCTTTATAGCAGCAGAGGTGAATGCATGCGAGTCTGCGAGTGCCATTGTGGGACAGGAAGTGCCCAACTATGTGGTTAGTATTAGATCATTTTTTGACGTTCGAATGTATATAGCTTCAAGTATTTTTCCTTTTATGACGTCGGTATCGTTTGATATTATGTGTGTGTACTGACTAGAATTTCTCTAACTTCGAAGAGGGAGAGTTATATTTATTATAAATGTAATACTGCGCTACATTAATTATTATGCATGGTAAGGCGATGTGATATTGTGATGTTTGTGTAACAGACATAAATAACGTAGCTATTAGTTTTATTGTTGTTATAGGCGTTGCACTCTGTCAAAAATAATTTGCACTTATAAATGCTTTTGGGTCGTTCTAGTGGTTTGAAGGCAGACGAGGCATCGTTTTTTATTATTGGATTTTTCCGTTTTAAATTATTTATAATACATAATAAATCTAATATTATTGTCGTAATAACTTTTGCGTATTGATAATGATTGATGTTTTTATGTGTGCGAGTAACATTAAAACACAGAGAAAGAGAGAGAGTGAGTGACAGAAGAACCAATACACTTCTCAGGTGCATGCTATCATAAAAAATCTTGACGTTTCAAAAGCATATGGACCTGCTTTCATCCCGGCTGTGCTATTAAAAAATGCTCAGCCGAAGTAGCTCCAGTTCTCTCCAAACTTTACAACAAATGCCCTAACGAATCTTGCTTTCCTGGCTGCTGGAAAAATGCTTCTGTGGTATCAGTTTTCAAGAATTCTGGCGAAAGAACTGACGCATTAAATCATCGCCCCATTAGACTCCTCAAAATTTTCGCCAAAATATTTGAGTCCATAATTAACCAAGCTCTAGCCCATCATCTTAGAGATGCTAAACTTTTGACCGACCAACAATATGGATTTAGGTAAGCCCGTTCCACAGAGATATCCTAACTATAATCTCTAAACATATATACCATTCACTGAACAAAGCAGGAGAGGGTAGAGCGATAGTTCTAGATATATCTAAGGCTTTTGACAGGGTATAGCATGAAGGTCTTCTCAGGAAAATCAGATCATACGGTATCACTGGACGAATACTTAACATACTTAAATCCTTCTTAGATAAGGGAAAAACCAGGTTGTGCTCGACGGTCGTACGTCTAAACAATATGATATAAACGCGGAAGTGCCTCAGGGGTATATTCTTGAACATTTATTATTCCTAATATTCATAAATTACTTCCCTGACAAAATTTGCTCTGAGATGGGTATATATGCTGATGACACCACGCTCTATAACAGGCACGACAGGAAAACAAATGAACACATATCTAAGGAAATGGCAGAAAAACTAACGGATGACCTCCAATCTGTAGTGGAATGGGGACAAAAATGGATGTTCACATTCAATGCTGCCAAGATTAAGCTTTTTTCCATTCAATTATTACAAGAAACCGTCTCTACCACCAATAGCAATGGCCAAAGACTCATTATCTGAAAGTACATCTTTTAAACTCCTCGGCCTAATGTTCACAGGAAACATGAGTAGGGACAATTACATTGAGAGCATTGCCATGGTAGGCTCTCTCTACCGTGCTAGAAAGCTACTAACACCCAAAAGTATCCTTTACCTCGACAAGGGCACCATTCGCCCATGTGTGAAGTATTGTTGTCTTATTTGGGCTGGTGCATCTGCTACTAGTCTCTCGCTACTAGACAATGTTCAAATAAGAGTCACCAACCTGATAACTCCTGAACTCTCATCTAAAATTTAGCCTCTGTCTCGTCAACGAAATTTTGCATCCCTCTGTTGTTCTATAAATATTTTAGTGGTGAATGCTCCGAAGAACTGCAAGCACTTGTACCCCCTCGACGTAAATACCCCCGACAAACCCGACAAGCAGCTAAATCCCACCCCTACACAATAGAGATCCCTAAATGTAAGAGAGTTTTCAACTCCAGTAGTTTCTTCACAGAACGGCTAGACTTTGGAATTTTTTTTCCGGGCCCCTGCTTCTCCAACTGTCATGACATGCAGAAGTTCAAGTGTAACGTGAACTGACATATTGCTTCCCATCTCCCAACATATTGGCCCTGTTTCTTATGTCCCTGATAGTAGCACTCTACATCAAAGTGACAATGTGCCTTGTTTGGGGTGAAAAATGTAATTAAAAAATTTAATATATATATATATATATAATTTATTAGTTATTTATTTTTATTTGAAGCTAAACATCTATATTTGGTCGCTACAAACAGTCATCTGTTTCGGTCAATGAGACTTCATCAGGCAACCCTGACGCTAAAAAAATGAAAAAAAGAAAAACAAAGCGTCAGATTGTTCAGGGTCTCCTGATGAAGTCTCATTCACTGAAACAAACGGCTGTTTGTAGCGACCAAATTTATATAATCTGCTTCGACGAAATGATCGGATTAAAAAAAGAATTCGACCATTTCGTCGAAGCAGACTATATAAATAAAAATACATCTGCCTTACTTTTAATGCTAGGTTTATTTATGGTGTCTTTTAAATTTAATAAAAACCCTTCACAATTTGCTGACGAGGAAACCTTGTTTATTAAAGAACTATATGTAATAATTATTGTGCGTAACTTGATGTCTACCACAATAAAAACACTGTTTTCCGAAACGGTCGTACAAATAATTGATTTTGTTGTTGTTCCTTCTTATGAAACGGATTTTTTATTTAATTATAATTTGATTTTTAAATTTTAAATTATCAATCACATTACTAAATATATATATATATATATATATATATATATATATATATATATATATATATATACATACATACATACATACATATATCCTTAGTTATCATTTTAAAATCAGGAGATGAATTTATTTCGCACTCATAGTGTTTTATTCATATATTTATGTAGTACGTCTTAAACGTGTTTTGTTGAATAGCGGAAGACTTCCAGGCAACTCATCAGACAGACATCAGAAAAGCAGTTAGTGAGTTTTTGTCTTTTTAACTCTTTTCCTGAGATATGGTGAACGAAAAATGTTGATAAAAAGAAAATACAGATCTTTTAAACATCATGAAATCACAAGGAAAAAACAACTCTTACATATATAAGTACCTATCCAAAAAAGACACAATTGAATAAACGAGACGTTATTTTAAAAATCCATATTATTTTTTCAGATTTTAGTCAAATTACCAAAAAATCGTAAGTTCAAAATAAAGACAAGAAGTTATTCACAAATTCTAGGTGATGTTATTCGCAAAATATTAATAACATGACCTGTGTACCGGCGTTGCCAGGGGGGAAAAATTATATAAATCCGGAATAGATTCGTTAAAAATAACTTAAAAATCATATTAAACTATGATTACATGCACATTATTTTAGATGGAGCTAAATTTCTCTTGTTCTATTTAATGGAGAGAAAGTGTAGAATTAAAGTCCCAACCAATGAAAAGAAAATCAAAAATCACGTTTGTTAACCCTTAAAAATGCTCATAACTGCATAGAATGTGCAGCACCCCCCCCAATAGAAAAAAGCTATGAAAATAATTTATAAATAAATATTTAAATTAATTCTGAAACCATTTCAATAATGCAGAAATATTTCTAGATTTAATGAATTTGGTTTATTTTTAGGAAGTTAACAATGTAGGCCCCCTGCTAATCAAAAGAAATCTTAACGAACAAAAGAATTGCTCGCAGTAGTCGTAGAAGGAGGAAGAGGAGGTGTTGTTTTTGTATTAAGAGTGGTAGTAGTAACACAAGTAATAAGGAGAATAAACTGGTAGCTAAACACATGTACACTCACTTCGTCTCTCTTTTACGTTAGGAAAGAAATGATCCACCGCTAATAAAAAAAAGAATAAAACGGTAGATAAACACAAGTACACATCTATTCTCTCTTTTTATGTCTTTTTTATTATGAAACAAATGTTATTGATAGAATGAAAGTTCTTATGTGAATACTTATTTAACAATCGTCTCCTTAAGATTAATGAATCTTAATGAAATACGTTGTTCATAATAGATTAAATATAATAACTAATAATCTTTGTTTTGAACGAATGAATGTGTCCACTATGTTAAATGTAACGGAAAGCTTTCTGTAGTGTTTGGTAAATGTTAAATATAGAGTTAAGGTTTATGTCTGAGTAGCCAATAAAATTGTCGTTAGAATTAGAAGTGTATAGGAAGGAGGCGTTTATTAATCGCATAGAAAATGAGTTGTAAGCGAAAAATAAAATCAAGTAATCACAAAAGGAAATAGTTACTGTGATTCACGATAAGCGTAGATTATGAAATGTTTGCTCCGGTGATGACTGGAAAGTTAAGTAGAAAATAATTAGTGAGTAATATGTCCTGTTAACATGTGTGAATATGTCGTATTAAAGAAAGTTACTCGATGCTGAAAAATTATAGCAATTTACGAATTGTAATTAAACAGAATGCTAAGTACCGAAAAATATGCATCAAGTACAGGCAGGTATCATGGACATTTTGAATAAATGCATGGGCCAAGTGTTTCTTTTCCTATAATGTATTTTTATAGACGGGAATAATTGGTCCTAGTTTATTATAGAGAGAGATAAAAACGCCTTAAATTTAATCAGAATCATCCCATCAAAATTTCTTAATTTCATTTATGAAATTAATATTACTCACCTAATATACTTAACTGTCAGTAAAACATATTTTCCTCTCGTAAATTATTCTATAGAATTCTCATTCACTAATATTACTTTAATATTCATGATTTATACATGGTAGATTAATTCGTCCCATTAAAACTACAAGAACAATTAATATATTTCTCTTTTTCTGGAATTATTGTCCTTACATTTTAAATTCTATTCCTAAATTAGCTCATGCTCACAGTCTTCTGGGACCAGGATGAAGTAGTGCTGACAGATTTCCTGGAAAATGGTACCACAAATACAGGAGCCTATTATGCTTCACTTTTGAGGAAATTAAGAGAAGCTATCAAAATCAAGAGGCGGGGCAAGATCAGCAAAGGTACCCTCCTCCTGCAGGACAGCGCTCCGGTCCACAACTCGCCTGTCGTCAGATCAAAAACACGGGCGTTGTTATGAAATCCTCCCCATCCTCTCTACTCTCCTGACCTTGCACCCTCTGACTTTCACCTCTTTCCAGCCATGAATTTTTTTTTGAAAGGAAAGCGTTTCCCAAATGATGCAGCCTTGATTTCTGAAGTCACGCCGTGGTTGGAGGACCAACCTGGGATGTTCTACAAAAACGGTCTCCAGAGCTGCATCAAATGATAGGAGAAATGCATAACTCTGGTCAGTTCCTATGTAGAGAAAGACTAATAACTGTGCTTAGTTTAGTTGCTCTACTGCTCTGGGAAGTGGGTCAGGGACATTACTTATGGCACGCCCCTTGTATAACTAATCGATTTCAATATTGGAATTATTCTTATATGTCATTCTCCAAACCCTTTACATAAAATATAAAATTACATCAGTTATTCAATGAGAAAAATAATATATATTCAAAATCTAGTAAAAGGATAACAATTACTGGATAAAATTACACCACAATAATCCACTTCTTACTCGAAAACATTGTACTTTTTAATGACAGATTTATTAAATACATAATTATTTATTCTTAATATATGAGTTTAGTTTAAATTATTGTTTATTATTTATTTCATTTAATTTATCTATCTATTCATCTATGTATATATATATATACATTTACCATACACATGCACACGCATACGTATATATATATGCACATATAAACTTACACGCGCATGTGCATAAACCCGTATATATATACATATATATATACATCTATATATATATGTGTGTGTGTGTGTGTGTGTGTGTGTGTGTGCGTGTGTCTGTGTCTGTGTGTGTGTGTGTGTGTGTGTGTGTGTGTGTTCCCATCTATTTCTCTTAATTCTAAAACCTAAACCTAATGATCAAATTTCCAAATTTTTTTAAGTCCCGAAAAACTCTAAAACCCCAAGATACCCTAAAGTATCTAAAACCGTTCCAACCTCAAAAATACAACTAATAAAACGTGTAAAACCGCAGTGACCAATATTAAGTAAATAAAGGCGTGGGTATAAATATTAAACGAATGTTATCTTTTTATTTTACACAAGATCCAAGAAGCCTGTAAAAATTTAACAGTAGAATTCTATTCTTTCTGTTAATTTAAAATTTGTTTCCATTAATATTTTTCAATTATTCAATGCGGAATGTGCCTCATGTATAATTATATGAATCTCGAGGGACAATAATATACTCGCAATTGTATAGATTCAGAAAACTCCTCATATCCACCTTATTTAATTAATCCAAGAAAATGATATAGATAATTCGATAATGATTCGCCCATTACCAATTCTTAGCATTCCCCGTTCTGGCTACCTGTAGTAATGGCTCCGAACCCCCGATGTGAAGCTGTCTGGGCAATGTCGATAGAATGTAGAACTAAGGGTCAAACGTGCAACTTTCCGAGTGGGGAATAATTCTGTGAATAAAAGTTGCTGAGAATATATCTGAGGCTTCGAGTCATTTCCTTGGGATGAATCATAAATCCTCATTTGCAGCTTCCAAGTTCCGTCAAACCAAAGCCCAAAGATGGACAAGGTATGTTTTCCCTAATGGTCGATGTTCTGTCCCTTTGGTTGTCTAGTTTTCTTATATGTCTTGTAAAAACATGTTATACACGCATAAACTAGACGATCACGAAATAAAGAAACATTACTAGAGAATCAACAGAGACGCTATCATAATACATGCACACACCTTACGCACATTCAATTAACACGTCAATACATGAACGTTAGACGACACACGTAAACAGTTTTATACTCGTTATACAGACAATTATATAACTTAGTTGTTGATACACACATTACCTGCTTTGAAACACTGTAAAGGCGTTGATTTCATTATAATACTTCAGAAATCATTGCACCTGGCCAATTCCGACCTAACTCGACCTAACCCAACGTACTCTATTTTTCTTCTCGTTTTCCACAAATAAGCATTTAAGTAAAGGGTTCGTTCCCTCGGTTGTTGTATTTCTCTTGCCAAATAATCTTAAGCAATATAGGCTCAAAAGACGCGTAGATCGGATGCGCCCAATCCTTCCGTCACTATAAATTACGCATCACACAAACAATCGTTCTGTATATAATTACGTAAACCCCAACCGGTGAGTTCATTGAGGTTCTTTTAGTGTGTAAACTCAAAAGAGCTGAGGCGTTTATTTTTTTGTTGTTTTTTTTTTTTTTGCTGTTTTTTGTTTATTTGTTTTTTTTTTTGTTTTTTTTGTTATTTTCTTTTTTTGGCTTGTGCGGAAGTGCGTCTGATTTGTCAAGAGTCTCAAACTTGTTATGTAAAAGAATTTCGGGGGTTTTAGTTAAAAAAAGAACATTTCGAGTGAATTACTTAACTGATACGAACTAGTTGAACTGAAAATAAGATAAATAGACGGAAATTCCGAGGACAACAAAGGAAAATTGTTTATAAAAACAAAGAATGAAATTTTGAAAGAAAAGAATCTGCTTACAAAAAAGTATTTTTAAAATATACTCAGAAACACTCTGGAAATGTTTAGAAGAAAATCACAAACAACTATCTTAGTTGAGTAGAGTATTCACCTTTATATCTATCCTTATATATATATATATATATATATATATATATATATATATATATATATATATATATATATATGGGATGTTACTTTATTTACTAATGTGTGTGTGTAAAATGGAAATATGTTTCTGCGATTATATTTCACCTCATAATTATACAAATCCTTCAATTTATAAAGCTCAGTATGACAAAAGTCTATATTCGAAATATAAGGAGATTTACGATCTTACCATTTATTCCTTTAAATATGTGTTACATGCACAATTATTTACAGCGCCTGTTTCGTAGCGCAAAACCATTCATTTAATTATTACCTCAATCAACGAATTCATTTTGCCCTTAATTCATCAGAAGAAAAAGCCACTTATTAATTTTAAAAGACAGTAAATGCATAGAGGTATGATTCCGAAATTTCAAAAATTGGAAGAAAATTTGTTTCTTTTATTACAGCTTTGATATATATATATATATATATATATATATATATATATATATATATATATATATATATATATATATAAAATGTGTGTGCGTCTCCCTTTGTGCGAATAAGTGTTACTATAATTATACATAGAAAAATTATATTATGGGCTTATAAATGATATATAACTATGCATGCGTTAACATACATATAAATGTAAAGAATGTACGTCTATATATGGAAATAAATATAAAAGTGAATTAATGTGCATATATATATATATATATATATGTATATATATATGTATATATATATATATGTATATATATATATATATACACTAGCAAAAGTGCAGCTGTTGTATGTATTTGCAAACATATTAGATAGATATCACAGAATTGCAAAATTCAACATTTATGTGATCGTTGCACGTCTTTAAAAGTAAGGTAGGGTGAAGTCACACGAACGTATTGTCAACTTCATGCCTGCCAACTATAGATTTAAGCGACGATCTTCAGGCGATTTTTCTCCTAAAAGACTGATAACTATCCTCCCTAAACTGAGTTTCAATTGGAAAGATTTAAGATATTATTTAACCTCTTCTATTTTCTTTCATAAATTATTTACATATTGGTCAAATCCTTAATTAGTTTCGATATTACTTACAAACAACTTCTTTTTTTTAATTATATTTTAGTAAAAAAAAAACTAAAAGCTACTCCTGAATGAAATTCTATTATACCACATCTGTTTAAATTAAAATACACTCATCACAATATTCTTATGCGGATCTATATTAAAAAACCTTGTAAAACTTTGTGACATATTGTCATTCTATGTAGGTAAGTTGCAAACGCAAATCCCATTTTATTATACCGTATTTCACCTAACTAGAGCATATTTATCAAAGTATACTTGTGCAGATATCAAAAGTCTTGTTTTAAGTTTGTGGCATATTTCCATTTTATGAAGGCCAGGCGCGAAGGCAGACCCCACTATGTTATTGTAGCATCCCTGTTCAAGGTGAAACATACTTATCAAAGTATTCTTATGCACATCTATATAAAAAAAACCCTTGTCAAAGTTTTTGTTTTTTGTTATTGATTTCCATTTGTGGGAACCGGACGCGTACACAGAGCCCACAATTTTAATAAACCACTCCCGTTCAAAATGTAACGTGGCCATTTTGGCTCCTTCATACGTTTTCTACCATTGCGTGTGGCCAGTTTAGTATAATAGTAAACCGCACACGCATATATATATATATATAATATATATATATATATATATATAGTAAGTTATAAAATGTATATGGCGATTAAGACATCCTCACTCTAATCTCTGAACGTATATACCATTCACTTGACAATACGGGGAGGGTAGAGCGGTAGCTCTAGATATATCTAAGGCTTTTGACAGAGTATGGCATGAGGGTCTCCTCAGGAAAACTGGTAGAATACTAAACGTAATTAAATCCTTCTTAGATAAGAGAAAAATTCAGGTTGTCCTTGACGGTCGTACATCTAAACAATATTATATAAATGCGGGAGTGCCTCAAGGGTCTATCCTTGGACCTTTATTGTTCCTAATATTCATAAATACCCTCCCCGACAAAATTGTCTCTGAGATGGGTATACATGCTGATGACACCACACTCTATAACAGGCACGACAGGAAAACAAATGAACACATATCTAAAGAAATGGCAGAAACACTAGAGGATGACCTCCAATCTGTAGTGGAGTGGGGACAAAAATGGATGGTCACATTCAATGCTACCAAGACTAAACTGGTTTCCTTCAATAATCAAAGGAAACTTTCGCTGCCATCAATAGCAATGGCCAGTGACTCTTTATCTGAGAGTACGTCTTTCAAACTGCTTACCTAATGTTCACAGGAAACATGAGTTGGAACAATTACATTGAAAGCATTGCCAGGGTCGCTGCGAAGAAGTTAGGCTCTCTTTAACGTGCAAGAAAGCTACTAACACTCGAAAGTATCCTGTACGTCTATAAGGCCACCATTCGCCCATGTCACACTTAGGCTGGTGCATCTGCTACTAGTCTCTCGCTCCTAGACAAGGTTCAAATGAGAGTCGCCAATCTGATAGGCCCTGAACTGGCATCTAAGCTTCAGCCTCTGTCCCATCGACGAAATGTTGCATCCCTCTGCCTGTTCTACAAGTATTTTAATGGTGAATGCTCTGGCGAACTACAGACACTTGTTCCCCACGACGTAGACACCCCCGACAAACCCGACAGGAAGCTAAATCCCACCCCCACACAGTAGAGATCCCTAGATGTAAGAGAGCCTTCTACTCCAGTAGTTTCTTCCCCAGAACCGCTAGACTCTGGAATTCCATTCCAGGTCCCTGCTTCCCCAACTGTACTGAGATGCAGAAGTTCAATTGTAACGTGAACCGACATCTTGCTGCCCAAATCCCAACATAGTACACCAGTAGTTGTTGCCCCTGATAGAAGCCCCCTACACCAAAGTGGCAATGTGTCTTGTTTGGGGTGAAAATGTAATAATATATATATATATATATATATATATATATATATATATATATATAATTATAAAACTCAAATGACCTTGTAACGAGTGTTGTAACCCAACATCCGGTTTATGACTTTCGGTTGCGCGTGCGTACATAAACATAAACCTATAACAGCGTAAACAAATAAACATAAATCGCTACTTCTTCAGAATTTTACCTGCGCACTGGCATATTGACGTTATTATTTAGAAAGTGTTATTTAACATGGGAAGGGTGGGGATGTTTTGAAACTATTCTGTATTACAACTATACTGTCGCAATTATTTTACAAATAAATCAACGTTGACCCGTTAGCAACGTATTGTTTTACTGTGTACATTTTCAGCATCCCAATTGTTTATTGTTTTCGCGTTTAAATTATCCAAATAAGCAATTGTTAATACTTTCTGCAGTTATTTTAATTCGGCCATATCCGTATTACGTTTAAGAACTTATAATTCAATGGCTGTAAGTTTTTTTGTTTGTTTGTTTGTTTGTTTTTCAAAAATAAACAATTATAAACAGAACGACTCATAGAAATCTATCTATATTCTTTTTTCATTTTAATATACTTTCAGAGAAATATTTCTGTTATATCAAAAAAACTATTTTCTTTAAATCGCAAGTGTCACGCTCATACATTAATTCCATAGCTAATATAATATACTGACTCAACGACGTCTCAGCTCTGTTGAGTTTACACATAAAAAGAACCTCAATGAACTCACCGGTTGGGTTTTACGTAATTATATACAGAACGATTGTTTGTGTGATGGTCGGGTTGTTGTCCTCGGAATTTCCGTCTATTTATCTTATTTTCAGTTCAACTAGTTCGTATCAGTTAAGTAATTCACTCGAAATGTTCTTTTTTTTAACTAAAAACTCCGAAATTCTTTTACATAACAAGTTTGAGACTCTTGACAAATCAGACGCACTTCTGCACATGCAAAAGAATAACAAAAAAAACAGCAAAAAAATAAACGCCTCAGCTCTTTTGAGTTTACACACTAAAAGAACCTCAATGAACTCACCGGTTGGGTTTTACGTAATTATATACAGAACGATTTTTTGTGTGATGCGTAATTTATAGTGACGGAAGGATTGGGCACATCCGATCTACGCGTCTTTTGAGCCTATATTGCTTAAGATTATTTGGCAAGAGAAATACAACAACCGAGGGAACGAACCCTTTACTTAAATGCTTATTTGTGGAAAACGAGAAGAAATATAGAGTATCGTGTGGTTAGGTCGAGTTAGGTCGGAATTGGCCAGGTGCAATGATTTCTTAAATATTATAATGTAATCAACGCCTTTACAGTGTTTCAAAGCAGGTAATGTGTGTATCAACAAATAAGTTATATAATTGTCTGCATAACGAGTATAAAACCGTTTACGTGTGTCGTCTAACGTTCATGTATTGACGTGTTAATTGAATGTGCGTAAGGTGTGTGCATGTATTATGATAGCGTCTCTGTTGATTCTCTAGTAATGTTTCTTTATTTCGTGATCGTCTAGTTTATGCGTGTATAGCATGTTTTTACAAGACATATAAGAAAACTAGACAACCAAAGGGACAGAACATCGACCATTAGGGAAAACATACCTTGTCCATCTTTGGGCTTTGGTTTGACGGAACTTGGAAGCTGCAAATGAGGATTTATGATTCATCCCAAGGTAATGACTCGAAGCCTCAGATATATTCTCAGCAACTTTTATTCACAGAATTATTCCCCACTTGGAAAGTTGCACGTTTGACCCTTAGTTCTACATTCTATCGACATTGCCCAGACAGCTTCACATCGGGGGTTCGGAGCCATTACTACAGGTAGCCAGAACAGGGAATGCTAAGAATTGTTAGTTTAGTATATATATATATATATATATATATATATATATATATATATATATATATATATATATATATATATATATATATATAAACACATACTTGCATTATATAAATGATTTTAAGAATTAGAACTATTTTGTACTGGAAAAACTGTTTTAGTTTTATTTAAAAATCTACTCAATGTTCTTTTTCTTCTTGAATAATAATTTTTATTTTCTTTCAGACATTCGACATCTTTCTCTCCTTCTCTCTATCCTTGTTTCTGTCTTTGTCTCTCTCTCTCTCTCTCTCTCTCTCTCTCTCTCTCTCACCCATGCCTTCGTTCGTCTATTCATATTCAGATATTCGAGCCAAGTTCTTAATCTTTTATGCATTAACAAACCACTGTCTAGATCAGGTTTTGGTGTGGAGAATCGAATTCTTCCTTAAGAGTTAAATAACTTGTATAGTCACCTTAACACTTCCTCTTAACTGAAATTGCGTTTTGCAAAAATACTAGCGGTGTTCCAAAAGAAATACCTCGTATTTTCCCATCCAAATGGATAGGAAAGTACAAAGTTTATCTTTATTTATTACTAACCTTATGCATTCATTACCTTGTATTTTCATCTCTCTGTTGCAGATATTGACGGTGTTTCCATAATAGAGATGCTTGATAGAATTTCTGGCAAATATGCATTGAGAATGGTGGTGACTATGTCGAAAAATTCTTTTATGCGTGTCTTTCCTTGTTGCCCTTTCTTAGGGTTACAACATTTTACTTTTGAAACAACCGTCTTAATGATAAATATAAGTGTGAGTGATATCATTTTTTCGATATTGCGCAGAAGGCTCATTCTATTATACAGAGTGTTCCAAAGGTCTTAGACACATTTCAAGTCCTCATATCTGCTTGAGTGAGAAAGAGTCTGATAACTTCATTTTCCAACACCACACTGAAGCTTCTGGGTGAGACAGTTTCTGAACACAACACCGCCAGACAAATTGATTAGACAATCAGGGCAAGATGATAAGGATTTCACGTGATGGCCTCCCAAATCTTTAGATTTCAAACCCTGCGAGTTTTTGTGGACCTTTGATAAAGAACTGGTCTATGTGTCTCCCATTCTGAGAGACATGGAGCTGATCAATTCGATATCAACTGAAAAATAGACGAAAAGCATAAACAAAGAGGGATAAGTTCCTTCCGGCCTTCTTTTCAACAATGAATGGTAAAATGATAGCAGTGTACTTCCGTGTATTAAATAAATGGTTTAGTTCCAAAGTTTGTAAAAATTCCCGACGCAAGATTTGTAAAAATTTCCGACTGGAGAGGGACGGAATTTTTTTTTTTTTTAATTTTGAATGCCTTACATGGATGAATCAAAGATTAGGATTCAGTTGAGCATCTTAATATGAACACAGTCGTATATTACTGTTCGAAGTGTCAGGATTTTATATAAATTGATATTTTTATGTGTCAAATATTTATCACTTATCAGCATTGAATCAAAGTATGAACCAAAAAACATCGGAATCATCAAAGTTTTGGATTACCTATATTGTGAATCATCCCATCTTGGCATGTATTGCGTGCAATTAATTTTCTCGTTTTTCCACCGTGAGAAAAATACATTATATAAAGGGTGGCCTTTGTTTTACGATTGTCAATTCACAGTTGTTTAACGACAATATTTTTTGTCTTTTCTAATCCGGGATTTCATCGTTCTGGGATATATAAGGAAGTAAAGAACACCAGAGTTGATTGGCCGAATAAATATTTTATAGGTAAGGACCGTCGTGTGTCTATAAAAACAATATATGCACAGTTTATGCAACACCCGTGTAGCTGAATCCACTGTCAAAAACTTTCCCCACTCTTTATCTATGTCTAAATCAAAACGTAGATTCCATGAACAAAGCTTCTTTCTTAGAACTGCACGCCTGTGGAACTTTGTTCCGTCTGCCTGTTTACACAAGTTGGACTGTTCCGTTTGCCTGTTTACTACAACTTGGATGTCTTCAAGTCCAACGTAAACAAATTCCTAATGAACTGCCCCCTTAAATATCCACACTAACGTACTGTACTTACAATAATCCTTATCCCTGAGTGGCTTCCGGGCCTTGATAAGTGGTGACCACCTAAAAAAAGGTTGATTTCAGTGTGGGAACTATACACACACAATTATTCGCGAGGAACTTAAGATTCGAAGGATGTATGCGAAGTTTGTCCCAAAGGTGAAAAAAAAAGGTCAGAAAGAATAACGTTATCATCATAACAGGAAGATAGTAAAGCTGATCAATTCGATCCCTATCGTCAAGACCTTTCTCCTTGTGACTATTGGTTATCCCCTAATCTCAAGAAAAACCTTTGAGGTTGTTATGAGACAATAAATGAAAAGGGCTGTGACGAGGGTCATGACACGCTCACACAAGAGGACTTCTATAGGGCTTTCTAGCAGTTGTTGGAACGGTATTACAAGTGCGCTGCAGCTGGAGGAGATTACTTCGAAGGGGACTAGAGTTTCATGTTTGTACTTTCAATGAAAGTGCTCATACGAAAAAGTCTGGAGACTGATTTAAGACACTTCGTAACAGGAAACGGTGTCAACGTGATTGTGTTGCACAATATGGATTTAGCACTAGTCACCGCGAATTTTAGGAGTCCAATTTACACTGTCAATCGCGTTGCTAAATTGAGTAAAGAAGGGAAAGAAAGACTACCACATCTGCCACGTCGACCTGGCGTATCTGATCGGAGGTTGACAAAAGCTTCCTTTCTAGGGCAATTGCTCTTGACATATCAAAGGCCTTCGACAAGGTATGGCATAAGGACCTACTTCATAAGATTTCCAGCTACGGTATAACTGGAAATGTTTTTTCAATCATTAAATCATTTCTCTCCGATAGGCTCATAAGAGCAGTGGTCGATGGACAAAAATCAGAGGCCTGCAGTATTAATGCTGGGGTCGCTCAAGGGTCAATACTGGGCCACACTCTCTTCCTGATCTACATCAATGACCTCCCTAAACACATACTTAAATCATGCGTTGACATCTATGCTGATGACACGACCATCTACGGCAACATATCAAAGGCTGTAAATGACAAAGTTCTCTCTGATTCTCTCTCCTCTGATCTCGAGCGCGTGGTTCAGTGGGGGAAGACGTGGCTGGTTACCTTTAATGCATCTAAAACCAAACTCCTATCTTTACATCATCAACGCTCTCATCCCCATCTGGCATCAATTGAAACATATTACTCTCGTCTAGGAGAAGCCCCATGTTTTGATAAGCTTCTGGGTTTGTCCTTTACTCTTGATCTGAAATGGAACAGGTACATCAGGTCTGTTTCCAAGGACGCTTGGAAAGATGGTGGGATCTTTCTACCGCTCCAGAAGATATCTCACTACTGATGCAATTCTCTATCTATATAAAAGCCAAGTACATCCAAGGATGGAATACTGCTGACATATCTGGGCAGGAACTGCTAAAAATAGCCTATCCTGCCTTGACAGAGTACAACGTGGCTTAGTGGGGGATGCCCTTTTCTCTACCCTTCAACCTACCTCCCACAGAAGAGACGTTGCGAGCCTATCCTTGTTTTATCGTTATTTCCATGACAGGTGCTCGTCTGAACTCCAATCGCTAGTCCCCCTCGCCAATCCTTCACGAAAAACACCCGTCTAGCTGAATCCACTGTCAAAAGTTTCCCCCACTCTTTATCTGTACCTAAATCAAAACGTAGATTCCATGAACAAAGCTTCTTTCTTAGAACTGCACGCCTGTGGAACTCTGTTCCGTCTGCCTGATTCCCACCTGACTACAACTTGGATGTCTTTGTCAAACGTTAACAGATTACTAATGAACCGCCCCCTTAAGTAAATACTTCATTAAATCTCTACACTAACGTACTGTACTTGCAATAACCCTTATCCCTGAGTGGCTTCCGAGCCTTGATAAGTGGTGACCACCGTGTAAAAAAAAAAGCTTTCGTTAATAATGATAATAACGGTGTTGATTTACTTTTGTCATACATGTAACTTACTATTATATTATGGCCGGGAAACGTTGTATAGAAAGATGAGTGACCGACATTTGAACTGGTGACAATGTTATAAAAATAACAAAGTGCTTTGCTAACGGAGGAATGTTTTGAAATAGGACTGGAATTTGAATCGGTACTCTTCTGGTTTGCCAATAGTTATGAAATTATCGATGCTTTTGTTTTGTTTTTGTTTGTTTATGTTTTGCCACATTTCCAATAATTAAATCAAAATAATTAAACCAGAAAATTGTAAAACAATAAAATGCTTAGAAGATATTTAATAAAATAAGAGTTGGACTGTTTGGTTTTTATAAACAAAGATACGTGACAAAAAAAACAGGCTAGGATTTTTTATTACGTAGATACATGACGTAACGAGTTTAGAGATACATTAAAAAGTTAGTTTGCAGAGTCTGTAACGGACGGCCGAGAGAGACAGACAGAATGGAACCCAGCAGAACTAAGACCGAGAATTGAGATGTAGACAGGACTGTATCAGCATACAACCTTTCCAAGATGGGTACAAAATTGTGGTTGCCGAAAAAAATTTTGGAGTCTGTTGTTCGTAATAGAATTTTTGTTTCAACTTTCCGTCCAACAAGATCACAGATGGATCAAATGTGTTCCCTAATTCGCCAAATGTTTTAATCCCATAAAATGGTATTCGTCCCTTTCGTTTAGGGTATGTCTTCCTTTATCTGGCAAGAGACAAAGATGTTTGTTTCGTCCCTTATTTGTCGTTATATTTCAACATATGCCAAATAAGTTGTTTGTTAAATTTTGAAAAGTAGGCGATCATATGTAAATGCACGAATGAAGAACAGTCGCAAATTTAATAAGACACTCGTTACACACACGAATACATAATAATACACACCCCTCCATATTATCTAGAACCCCTTTACTATACAAGATATTCCCGAATCCTGCCGTTTCAACCCCTCTATATTACATTATGAGACCCACGTGAGCTACTTGACCTTATTGTGAACCACGAAATATAAGTTATCTGTTTTAGTTTATTTGCTGGAACCTTCTATCTTACTTTCACATCCGTTGCCAAATTTCAGATTCTTCTTTTGCAAGATTATTCGAACGCAAGCGAACCAGATGTGGCTTTCCCAATCGCCTAAAGCTGTAGCATTCAATTTTCGACAAATGAAAAAAATTGATAAAAATGATGTTAAAGAAAGAAAACGTAAGGATAACATTGAAATTTAAATCATTCAAAAAATTAAGCATAAATGGCAGAATGTAATAAATAATGAATGATATGATAAATGAAAAATGAAAAAAATAGATAACAAATTTAAGACTGAAGAATGAATGAGAAAATTGAATAAAGAAGGAAAATAAAGAATTAACCAATGAATGAAAGAATGAATGATTCAATAAATAGAGAATGAATGAATGAGAAAATTAATTAAGAATAAATAATGAATCAAGAATTAAAGAATTGTATTAAGAATAACATAAGAATTATAAATAGAGGAATGAATTAGAAATTAAGGAATAAATTAAGAATTTTAAGAAAATTAAGAATAAAATAATACATTTAGGTTAAAAGAATGAATTATGAATAAAAGAATGAAACAATTATTAAAGAATAAAGTTAAAATAAAAAATGGATTATGAATGAAAGAATCAATTGAGATTTAAAAATCAATAAGAAATAAAAGAATCGATTAAAAATAAAAGAATTCATTAAGAACAAAATGTATGATTTAGGAATAAGATAAATGAATGAAAAATAAAGGAATGAAAGAAGCAATTTTGAAGAAAAGAATCAATTAAGAACAAAAAAATCAATACAGAATAAAATGAATGAGGAATAAAAGGAATGAATTAGGAATAAGAGAATGAAATAAATATTAAAGATAAAAATAAATTAATAATAAAATAATGAATGAAGAATCTAAGAATAAATTAAATATAAAATGAATGAAGTAATAATAAAAAATGAATTAAGAAGGGAAAAATGAATAAAAAATAATGTAGAGAAAACGAAGAATAAAAAATCAAAGTTTATTTGAAAAATGAATAGAAAATCGATAGTAGAATGGAAGCAGGAAGTAAGATTAAAGAAGAAAAAAATATTTAATAACAATCACTCTGGACAAAGCATGAAGCCACCTGATTTAAAGAACAAAAATCAAATGTAAAACAAATAACCAGCAATAAATGGATAGAAGCTGACCCAGAAAGTAGGAATCCTACTTTCATTGCTGGAAAAATCGCTCATGGATTATGAGGACTAAAAGAGTTTGCAATTTGGAGACGGAATTGTTTTTGTTGAGATAAGTGATTTCAATTTTAATCATGCTTTTTATTTTAGATTTAAAATATTAATAACTCCATTTTATTTCAGTATTTAAATTTGTGTATTTCTGTTTTATTAAATGCTAGTTTTTTGTTTTTTTTGTTTTTTTTTTCTCGTCCAATACCGGCTTCCATCTTATCTCGAAATTACTTATAACGTCACCAACTTACTTTCGGAAGAACCCCCCCATCCGCCTTTTCTTTTACATCGTAAGCTTCTTAAAACGTGACTAGCTTAAGTTCAGAATAAAATCACGCTTTCTTTTAACGGTTTATTTAAAAAAAAAATGTTTTGAACGCCACTAACTCAATTTTATTCACTACAGTTTGCAATTTGGAGACGGAATTGTTTTTGTTGAGATAAGTGATTTCAATTTTAATCATGCCTTTTATTTTAGATTTAAAATATTAATAACTCCATTTTATTTCAGTATTTAAATTTGTGTATTTCTGTTTTATTAAATGCTAGCTTTTTTTTCTCGTACATAAATGTTTATTTATCTACCGAGTTGATTGCAAAAATAGATTACGAATTGTACTCAATTTTAGTTCGTGTGAGAAATGCGTGACTTACCTGGATAGACCACGTGCGGGTCGGTCACCAAAAATAAATAAAAAGAAAGAAAAGAAATGGTCAAGACTCTTATTTATAGAGTAGTGATCACGTGAGTTAGAAGAATATGCAAATAGAGGTGAACGATTTTGCGATATAAAAAGCCTGTGTTGTTAAGAGGAGGGGCAGACTGTTGGCAGAAGTCAGTGCTGTCAGACGTGCTTTAGAGTTTTGTTATATGCTGTGTTCGATTGTTGGGAGAGAGAAAAGAGAAGAGGAGGAACCAAGAAGACATTCTGCAGATACTTGACTTTGTATTGGTTTTAAGCTATCTCGGCGCTTGGTGTGCGGTTACTAACAATGGACAGATTCGACATTCGCTTAATACCCGAGTTCGACGGATCTACCACTGGACCGGCTGTCGTTGAATGGATTGAAAAGGCAGAGAAAATCTGTAAACTGTGCAAAATTAAAGAACCAGCCACAGTTATCCCTTTGAGGCTAACCGGAGGGGCCTATGCAGTCTACCAACAACTCGGGGATGAACCAGACTGGGATGAAATCAAGCAGAGCCTGTATACAGCGTTTGGTACAGATCCATTTGTTGCGTGGCAACAGTTCACGAGCCGGACACTTCAACCCAAGGAAACAGTCGACGTGTACCTAGCCGACCTGCGAAAATTATCTGTACCGTTTGGTGGGGTCAACGATAAAATATTAAGCTGTGCTTTTTTGGTAGGCCTACCCGAGGAGGTCAGTAAACTGTTGCGGGCATCATCAAGAATCGATGAATTGTCAACTGATGAGTTATTGGCCCGAGCTCGAAACATCTGTAAGGAACAGGAACCAATTGCAGCAGCAGCTCGTTTTCGACATGGAGGCAATGTGGACTCTCTTCCAGATAGTAATAAGCATGCCACCCCAGTGTGCTATAAATGTGGGGAGGCCAATCATTTTGCTAAAGAGTGCCGGAGTGATAGGAGAGGTGTATATCCACAATCAAAGAGACCAGTGCAATGCTATCGCTGCAATAAGTTTGGGCACATATCTCGCAACTGTTCGGGAAACGAAGTTGGGGGCAAGGTACTATCGCTACCCTTGCCCCCTGCCAACCAATAAACACAGGATTGCCTGTCATTAGCGTTAAACTTGATGATGTGCAGTGTTCAGCACTTATAGACACGGGGTGTTCCCGGTCTATAGTTAGTGCCCATTGCTGTCCGGTGTGGCGGAGGAACCCAGTTGGCGTTATGACCATCAATGGCTTATCACGGGTATGTTGTGGTGAAGGGACAGTCACAATCTGCACTGAGAAGGGTGACACAGCTAAAGTTGACGTTCTGGTGATGCAGGAGAAACCCCTTGGCTACGACATGTTGCTTGGAATTGATGCAATACAAGCACTAGGAGGCGTTACAATCACAGCAGCTAGAGGTATCAGGCTTGGAGAAGGGAAAGACGTCTGTGCAGCCATGTCGATTGAAGAAAAGGACTTCTGTGCTACATTTGATGACAACGAAAGGGTGTGGACTGCAAAGTGGAAATGGGCCATGGGCCAGGAACCAGATCGGCTGTGCAACACGATTCCAGAGTATGCAGTTTCTACCAAGAATAGGGCCGCATATGAAGAAGAACTTCAGATGTGGATTGACAACGGTTGGTTAATACCATACCCACAGGAACGTCTGGGACCACCCAAGGGATTAATTCCGCTCATGGCTGTTGAACAACCTACCAAAGAAAAAATTCGTCCCGTAATGGATTACCGAGAGTTGAATCGGCATGTTGATGCGTTTACCGGAAACGCAGATGTGTGCGCTGCTAAACTGAGAGAGTGGCGTCAAAAAGGGAGCAATGTAGCACTTCTGGATCTAAAGAGGGCCTACCTGCAGATACGTGTCCATGAGTCATTATGGCCGTTTCAGACAGTACTACTCAAGGGAAAACTATATTGTTTGACACGTTTGGGTTTTGGCCTAAACGTAGCACCCTTGATTATGACAACCATTATTAAAACTGTTTTGATGCAGGATGAGACCACAGCAAAAGCTGCTTCAGCCTACATAGATGACATCTATGTTAATGAGGACATAATATCTGCGGATGCAGTTCGAATAAAACTGAAAGCGTTTGGGTTAATAAGCAAAGACCCTAAGCGCCTAAAGGATGGAGTGCCCGTGCTAGGCCTCGAGGTCTGGGAGGAGGGCAATACGTTGCGATGGAAACGAGGGAGCCCACTTCCAAAGTTACCCAATGTATTAACAAGACGTACTGTGTTTTCTATCTGTGGTAAATTGGTAGGACATCTACCTGTCTGTGGATGGCTCCGATCGGCAACAGGAGTGGTGAAAAGACGAGTGACTACAGTAACAAAAGGATGGGACGATGTTGCGGATGATGATTCTCTCCAACAAATGATGGCTGAAATGTTGTCCAGAGTGCATAGGAATGACCCTGCCCGGGGTGAGTGGCAAGTGTCTGGAAACGAACTAAATGCATGGGTTGACGCAAGTTCGTTGGCTACAGGTGTCGTGTTGGAGCAACTAGGTGTTGTTGTGGAAGATGCATGCTGGCTTCGTCCGAAAAATGATGCCCAACATATAAATTTGGCAGAACTTGATGCCACGTTAAAAGGTCTTAATCTCGCATTGCAATGGCGGACTAATGTTGTGCATCTCCACACTGACTCATTGTGTGTTTACCATTGGTTAACCGACACCTTGACTGGAAAGGCTCGAGTTAAGACTAGAGCTGCAAGTGAAATGCTAGTACGAAGGAGACTAGCAATAATTAAGCGTCTAGTTGACGAATACAGCTTGCAGGTAGACATTACGTTAGTCTCGTCGATGCAGAATTTGGCTGATAGCTTGACTCGAGTACCAAAGAGGTGGATCGATGCAATGAGGCAGGGATCCGATCTTCAACAACAAACATGCGCGACTGTAACGGATCAATTAACACCTGACCAGATCCGTATGATACACCAGCAGATTGGACATCCTGGAATTCAGAGGACTGCATATTTTGTCCGAAGAGTATGCCCTGCAACTACAAAAGCATCAGTGAAAGCAGCCATACGTTCGTGTGAAGAGTGTCAGAGAATTGATCCGGCACCATCCCAATGGCAAAAAGGGAAGCTCGAGGTGGAGGGCAACTGGCAGCGAGTAGGGATGGACATAACACATTATGGGGGCAAACATTTTTTGACCATGACGGATTGTGGCCCGACGCGTTTCACAATATGGCGCCTGTTGACACGACAGGATGCAGCCAGCATTATACAACAGTTGAGAGCCGTCTTTTTTGAACGTGGTGCCCCGATTGAAATTCTGACTGATAATGCCGCCACATTTCGATGTCAAGAATTTCAGAAATTCGTGCACGAATGGGGGATTAAAATGCATTATCGGTGTGCATATTATCCCGAGGGTAATGGTATAGCAGAACGGTGTCACCGCACCATCAAAAGAATTGCAGCCAGGACGCAGTGCTCTATTCCAGAAGCTGTGTACTGGTATAATATAACACCCAAGGACAATGCAACACCAGCAACTGCACCAGCCAATGGGATTTACCAATATGAACAGCGTGTGAAAGGAGTTGATGCCATACCATCAGTGGTGAGTGTTGTCAATACACCATATCAGGTGGGAGACCTTGTTTGGATAAAACCCCCAAATGCTGGGTGCACTACGAAATTTTTCCGGGGAAAAATAGATGAAATCATAAGTCCTCAGACCATGTTGATTGGTGGCATACCACGTCACGTAAAAGATATCCGCCCTTGTTATACCTCTTCTGATTCTGAGGACGATGAGGAGGATCACACACCGTTCAGAGATGATCCTGATCACTTACTGCCCCTTCAGGTGAGCATAGAAACACCACCAACAGAACCAGATGAGGGAATGATGGGACATACTGATGACAATAGTGAGGAGAGCGATGGACACAAGGAAGTAATGCCTCATCGAAATACTCGACAGAGACGAATACTGCCCACCCCCCGTGATTGCGAAACCCAGCGAGAAGGGATGATGGAGCATACCGAGGAGATGACGCCTCCGATTCTTCGGAGAAGTACCCGACAAAGACGGATACTGCCCCCCTGCCCTGATTGTGAGACACCGCCTATGGAACCACGAGACGGGATAATGGAACAGACTGGTAGTAATGATGGTGGTAATGAAGAAAACAGCAATGAGGAAGTGCTTCTTCGGAGGAGTACCCGCCAACGACGATTGCCCGCATGTCCTGTTTGTGATCATGAGATCAGGGGGGAGTGTGGAGAAATGCGTGACTTACCTGGATAGACCACGTGCGGGTCGGTCACCAAAAATAAATAAAAAGAAAGAAAAGAAATGGTCAAGACTCTTATTTATAGAGTAGTGATCACGTGAGTTAGAAGAATATGCAAATAGAGGTGAACGATTTTGCGATATAAAAAGCCTGTGTTGTTAAGAGGAGGGGCAGACTGTTGGCAGAAGTCAGTGCTGTCAGACGTGCTTTAGAGTTTTGTTATATGCTGTGTTCGATTGTTGGGAGAGAGAAAAGAGAAGAGGAGGAACCAAGAAGACATTCTGCAGATACTTGACTTTGTGTTGGTTTTAATCTATCACAATAATTTCCCTTAAACACGTCCGTTGGACTTTTATTAAGTACAATACTTAATAGTTTTTTTTTTTTAGTTTTTTTTTTTTTGTTTTAATGGAGAGTAGAAAACGCATTGTGAATGCGTTATCGACAGCTCCTGTTACTCTCGCTTCTTCTTATTTGTCCCTCAGTCCTCATTTTTTAATGGGTGATTTTTCTGACAAAGGGAGAAGAAAAAGCTGTTTTCTAGGTTGGCAGTATTTTGTGCGAACAGTTGGCTGAGATGGCGGAAATTTTCTGTTTCTATGTCTATCATTGTAGCCATGTCACTAGTAAGGGTGCTGGAGGTAAACGTTTTGTCTGGGCTGACGTTATCCGCCTGATAGTCAGGGACCCGAACCTTGGATTAACCACTAAGGAGGCTGTCCTATCAGCAGGTGCAAAAGCACTGGGGCTGCTGTATTGCCATTTGGTGAATGGATTCTGGACCATGCAGTAGCTTCTGGTGGGGCCTCTCGATGCCATACTAGTGGGTAATTGTTACGGCTTTACCTTATCATTAGCTACAAATAAAAAAAAAAAATTCTTCGTTTCTTTTTCTCTCTTAATTTCCCCTCTCTGTCCTGCTCTAAGTAAATCTGATGACCTCGTCCACAAATTTCAAAATTTCATCATGACAAGTTTCAAGAAAAAATACACGATTAAACCCGGTTCTCCAACTTCCAACTCCAACATCAGGGGTCTACGTTCTAACCTTCCAGAGGTTGAAATCCAATTACAGGAGACTAAACCAGACCTTTTATTTTTAAGTGAAACTGGCATTGGACAGCTATTTCCCTAGAAGAGTTCGCAATTAAAGGATACTCTAACTTAACCTCTAAATCTGACCTCCAAGATCGCCATGGGCATGGAATATGTGCCTATATTAAAGATAGCTTTCCATGTGGTAGGGACATCTCCAGGGAAGATCCTAACTTACCCTATATGTGCTTCCGGGTTGCTTTAGCTCACACTACTGCATTTTTATTTACTCTCTATCGCCCCCACAACAGCGGAGTTACTATATTTAAAAGCATATCTGAGAAAATTGACCAAGTCCTATCTGCTTATCCCTCAGCTAACATTCACGTATGTGGAGATTTCAATGTTCACAACGTCGAATGGTTGACCCACTCAAACAAGACCGATGATGAGGGGGGGTTCTGTCATGATTTCTCCATTGCCTATGACCTCACTCAGATTGTTCAGGAACCCACCCGTGTGCCCGACAATGACGGCCAGTATGCTAGCCTACTAGACCTTTTTCTCACAACTTGCCTGAACTATGTTCAGTTTCTGTTCTGTCGCCTCTTAGATCTTCCGACCACTCTGTTGTATCAATTAAGATAAAAATGAAATGTAATAAGTCCCCAGACGTACCTCTTCATCGTACAGTATATCGATACACTAAGGCTGACTGGGATAGCTTCCGTACATTTATAACTGATCTACCTCTGCATTCCATATTTAAAAAGGATGTGTCCTCTATAGTATTAGACCTGACGGAATGGTTAATTGTAGGTATTGATCATTTCATACCCTCGAAAGAGTTTCAGCAAAAACCTAACAGCCAGCCATGGTTCTCTCCAGAATGTGCTGCTGCCATTGCGCACAGAAATCACTTTTTCCACTGTTTCCAACGTAATAGATGTATGGAAACTAAAGCCGCTTTCAGGACTGCCAGCAACCATTGTAAGAAAGTAATAAAGAACGAAAGATGGTTGTATGCTCAATCTGTTAAGTCCAAAGTAGCTGACCAGCGGCTTGGTTCCCACCAGTTTTGGCAAATAGCAAACAGAATTCTGAACAGAAGTGTGCGCTCCATTCCAACTATCATCAATAGACATGAGGTAATCTCGTCAGCATCAGACAAAGCCAAACTCTTTGTCAAGAATTTTGCAGCTAATTCTACCTTTTGCGATCAAGGCCGCCAACCCCCAATATTTCCTCCTGTATCTGAAAACACACTATGTGATATACGTATATCTGTACGTGATGCTGCCAAGCTAATCAAAAACTTGATTCCAGTAAAGCAACTGGCCCTGACGGTATTCCAATTATAGTACTCAAAAAACTTCGACCTGAACTAGCGCCCATACTTACAAAACTGTTTAAATGTTGTCTTAAGGAGAATTGCTTCCCATCACCCTGTAAAATCTCATCAGTATGCCCTGTATTTAAGAATTCAGGTGATCGTTCATCTCCCTCTCAATACAGGCCAATAAGTCTCATGTGCGTCATGAGTAAGTTGCTGGAATCTGTGTTAAATACAGAAGTAATCAACCATCTCAACAAAAATAACCTTCTTAGTGACACTCAATATGGTTTCCGTTCTGCTAGATCTACAGCAGATGTGCTTACAGTTATATCTCATAGGATTAGCAAATCTCTCGACGGAGGCAACCTTTCTAGGGCAATTGCTCTTGACATATCTAAGGCCTTTGATAGGGTATGACATAAAGGTTTACTTCATAAGATCTCTAGCTATGGTATAGCTGGAAATGTCTTCTCAATTATTAAATCATTTCTTTCTGATAGGTTTATAAGAGTAGTAGTTGAGGGGCAAAAATCAGAAGCCCACAGTATTAATGCCGGTGTCCCTCAGGGGTCCATCCTGGGCCCAACTCTTTTCCTGATCTACATTAATGATCTTCCAAATCACATCCTTACATCATTTATGCTGACGACACTACCATTTATGGTAGTACATCTAAGACAGTAAACGACCAAGTTCTCTCCAATTCTCTCTCCTCTGATCTTGAGCATGTAGTACAATGGGGAAAGGAGTGGCTGGTTACTTTTAATGCATCTAAAACCAAGCTCCTCTCTTTACATCATCAACATTCTGATCCACATCTGGCATCAATTGAAATGAATGGCTCTCGTCTTCAGGAGGCCTCAAGTTTTGACAAGCTTCTGGGCTTGACCATTACTCCTGATCTTAAATGGAACACGTACATCAAATCTGTTGCCAAGGCCGCTGGAAAAATGGTGGGATCTTTCTATCGATCCAGTAGATATCTCACTGCTGATGCAATTCTCTATCTATATAAGAGCCAGGTACGTCCAAGGATGGAATACTGTTGCCACATCTGGGCAGGAGCTGCTAGAAAGGACTTGGCCTGCCTTGATAGAGTTCAAAATAGACTTCGTAGCCTCGTAGGAGATGTCCTTTTCTCTTCCTTGCAACCTCTATCTCACAGAAGAGATGTTGCGAGTTTGTCTCTGATGTATCGTTATTTTCATGGAAAGTGTTCGACTGAGCTTCAATCTATGGTCCCCCCTCGCAAAACTTTCACAAGAAACACTCGTCTAGCTGTAAACACTATCAATAATTCCCCCCACTCTTTATCTGTGCCTAAACCTAAACGTAGATTCCATGAACAAAGCTTTTTTATTAGAACTGCACGCCTGTGGAATTGTCTTCCGTTTTCCTGCTTTCCGGCTGACTACAATATGGTTGTCTTCAAGTCTAACGTAAATAAGTTCTTGATGAGCCGTTCCATATAAGTTATCAAATTTAACAAATTTTCATTACTAATGATTATTATATTGTCCAATTTCTACTGTACACTCTTTAACCCTTATCCTTGAGTTGCCTCTTTGACCTTGATAATGAGTTGATACCTATGAAAAAAAAAAGAAAAAGTCCAATGTGAACAAGTTCTAATTGAATCGTCCCCCTAAGTAATCCAAGTTTCAAAATTCCCACTGTTTACTATGCTAAAATCACAATGACTAATGTATACCTATTAACCCTTATCCTTGAGTGGCCTCTGGGCCTTGATAAGTGGTGACACCCTTGTAAAAAAAAAAGCGAGAGTTATTAGTGTCAGAATATTAATAAATAAATAAAGAATGAATGAATGAATGAAAGAACGAAATACTGAACATTGTAAGTGACTAGTTTTAATACAATACTCTACTAAGTTAAATCTATTACGTGCGATGTTCTTTATGAATAGTTTTAATACAATACTCTACTAAGTTAAATCTATTACGTGCGATGTTCTTTATGACTAGTTTTAATACAATACTCTACTAAGTTAAATCTATTACGTGCGATGTTCTTTATGAATAACACAAACTGGTGTAGAATAAACTCAAGGTGCCGTATTTTTGTTTTTATTGCTTTGGACTTATATTAATCGTGACAAAATCTATTTGTCTACTTCACGCCCGTTAAATAACAAACTGAAATCTATCTTCGTAAATGGCATCGTTTACATAAAAGCAGACGAGTTCATCTCGAGACAAACACAGACAAAAAGAAAACACTTTTTCCTGGCAAAGTGATAAACGAAAAAATGTAAGCATTTTTGTACTCTTTTTCACACAAAACAAGGCATATTATTACGATTTAAGCCTAATACGGGCATTATTTTTGGTCATGGCTACCAGGGACTGTGGGAGCGGTGAACAGCGAGATGTCGGTTTGCATTACAATTAACCATTTATTACGTGAATTTTTATGTAAATTACTGAAAAAGTAGTCCTTGTTAATTGTAGTTAGTTTAAATAGTAATGGCACTATGATTCTCTTTAAGCTGGAAAAATTATGAAGTTCAATAGTTAAACTACCACTGAGAATTTTTGAATTTCATAAACTTATTTTGATTATTATCCATAGTGCTTGAAAAAAGTGTGTATGACAACAAACGAAATCTTCCACTCTGAGACGGATGATGGTATACTAAATGTAAGCAATGGACAGTTGCAATCTGCTGGTATCTGGTATCTACCCAGATACTGAAGTAATATGTACAAGACGTGTTTGAATCGATTCCCACTTTATGTATATCGTATATTCATTTATTTACGACTGAACGAATTGGTTCAACCAGGTCAGAAAGGGTTAAAGCAGGAAACAGAGAGAAAATTCCAAAGTCTAGCGGCTCGAGAGAAAAAATTAATTTTGAGAATAGGCTTTCTGTTATCTAGAGTACTCAAGAGTGAAAGGCTGGGATTTTGATTAGTGTCAAGTACATCGGGAGTGTGCACGTCGAGAGGAATACGTGCTGTAGGTTTATCAGTACACATTCCATTAAAGTATTTGTAGAACAGACACTCAGCTGTAACATTGTGCCGATAAGACAGGAGTTGAAACTTATTTTTATAATTTGGATAATTATATGATTTTTTGCAGGTCGACACACCTGCAAATAGTTTTGCTTTGTTGACAGTTGTATAGGTCAAATCCTGTCCTTGCCCGACGGTCACATCTTTGCACTTAATGACTTTTATTACACTTGGTTCTTAAAAAATGTTGGTTACCTAAAACGAATTTCTTTTTATAATATTTATTATCATAATTTATATATATATTACTACTACTACTACTACTACTACTACTATTAAAAATAATAATATATATATATATATATATATATATATATATACTAGCGACAAAAATCTGGGACATTCCCTATCACAGATGGTTACGTTTCCAACCCGTTTCCCTGACCAGCAAGAACAACACGCATCACTTTAGATGTTGCTGGCCACAGTTCCCGATGACTGTGTAACAATGACCCACAGCCCACTTGGGAACGCTGATCATGCAGGAGTAATGGTTGAAATCGACCTAAACTCTAGAGCACAAAGCTGAAGAGCCAGTGGTCAAAACAACGAGATATTATAAAAAGGCTGAGTGGGAAGACATCAGGGATGTCATCAGGGACGCCCCATGGCAAAATATCTTTTCACTTCCTGCTGAACAGTGCGCAAATGAGACCACTGGTTCAAAACGGCAATTGAAGCACATGTTTCCACGCGGAAATTTTATAGCAAGTCCTACTCTCCCCAATGGTTTACTTCTACTTGTGCAGCTGCCATAGTGCAAAAGCAGCATGCGTACCGTAAATTTAACCGACATAAGTCCAGTTCAGACAAAAGTATATAGAAGCCAGAAGTAACTGTAAGAAAGAGATAGCGACAGCAAAGAGAAAATTTACTGAAACCACCAAAAAACGCATTGAAGCACAGAAATTAGGAACCCGTGACTTCTGAAAAATCTACAACAGTGTAGTAAATAATGGGAAATCAACAATACCCCCACTATGCAACAATCATGAGGTTGTTTGCTCTGCAACTGACAAGGGTAACAGGCTTGCCAATCGGTTTGACTCAAACTCCACACTGGACCCTACCAACCACCCCCTACCTGACTTTCCTTTGCGGACAGACGCCACACTAGACGATCTGAAAATCACTCTTCTCAGGTGCATGCTATCATAAAAATCTTGACACTGCAAAAGCATGTGGACCTGATCTCATCCCGGCTGTGCTATTAAAAAAGTGCTCCGCTTAAGCAGTTCTGGTTCTCTCCAAACTTTACAACAAATGCCTTAATGAATCTTGCTTAAATGCCTGCTGGAAAACTGCTTCTGTAGTATCAGTTTTCAAGAATTCTGGCAAAAGAACTGACCCAGGAAATTTTAGTCCATTATTAACCCAGCTCCAGTCCATCATCTTACAGATGCTAAACTTCTGACCGACCAACAATATGGATTTAGGCAAGCCCGTTCCACGGCAGACATCCTAACTGTAATTTCTGAACGAGCAGAGGGGGCTAGAGTGGTAGTTCTAGATATATCAGGGCTTTTGACAGGGTATGACATGAAGGTCTTTTCGGGAAAATCAGATCATATGGTATAACTGGAAGAATACATAACATAATTAAATCATTCTTAGATAAGAGAAAAATCCAGCTTGTCGTTGACGGTCTAAACAATGAGATAAATGCGGGAGTGCCTCAAGGGTCTATCATTGGACCTCTATTATTCCTACTATTCATAAATGACCTCCCTGACAAAATTGTCTGTGAGATTGGTATATATGCTGACGACATCACGCCCTATAACAGACACGACAGGAAAACAAATGAACATATCTAAAGAAATGACAGAAACACTAGAGGATGACCTCCAATCTGTAGTGGAATGGAGACAAAAATGGATGGTCACATTCAATGTTGCCAAGACTAAGCTTGTTTCCTTACATAATTACAAGAAACCTTCTCTACCACCAATAGCAATGGCCAATGACTCTTTATCTGAAAGTACATTTTTTAAACTCCTCGGTCTAACGTTCACAGGAAACATGAGTTGGAACAATTACATTGAGAGTATTACCAGGATCACTGCAAAGAGGGTAGGTTCTCTTTACCCTGCTAGAAAGCTACTAACGCCCGAAAGTATCCTGTACCTCTATAAGGCCACCATTCGCCCATGTATGGAGTATTGTTGTCATATTTGGGCTGGTGCATCTGCTACTAGTCTCTTGCTCCTAGACAAGGTTCAAAAGAGAGTCGCCAATCTGATACGCCCTGCTTCATATAAGCTTCAGCCTCTGTTCCATCGACGAAATGTTGCATCCCTCTGCCTGTTCTACAAGTACTTTAACGGTAAATACTCTGACGAACTGAAAGCACTTGATCCCCCTCGACGTAAATACCCCCGACAAACCCGACAGGTAGCTAAATCCCACCTCTTCACAGTTTAGATCTCTTGATGAGAGCGTTCTACTCCAGTAGTTTCTTCCCCAGAACCGCTAGACTTTGGAATTCCCTTCCGGGTCCCTGCTTCCTTAACTGTACTGACATGCAGAAGTTCAAGTGTAACGTGAACCGCCATCTTGCTGCCCAGCTCCCTACACAGTGCCCCTGATGCTTATATCCCTGATAGTATCCCCCTACACCAAAATGGCAATGTGCCTTGTTTTGGGTGAAAATGTAATTTAAAAAATTGTGGACAAACAAAATGTTGAAAATGTAAAAGATTTCAACTACTTGGGTGCAGTTTTCACAAAGTAGATGACACCAAAGAAGATAACGTAATTCAAAGGCAATGATTTCGCTAACCAATATCTGGAAAGACAGATCCATTTTGGAATGCACAAAGAAACGACTCCTGACAGCTTTGGTATTCTCAGTAGCAACAAATTGAGTAAAATTCTAAGTCTTGAAAAAAGTCGACAAAAGGAAAATTCTTGCTTTTGAATTGTGGTGCTGCCGAAGGGTAGATAGACGTACTAACTAATGTGTTCTGGAGAAGATTGTACCATGCCGAAGACTGCTGGACAACATCAATGACAGAAAATTCCGATTTTTAGGACATGTGGCCAGAACAGATGGCCTAATAAAAGATCTGCTACTGCAACCGTTGGCAAAAGAGGACGTGGAAGACCAAAAACAAGAACGTCAACGTGAAACACATCGCAGATATTAGCATGGCTGAGTTGTTCAGAGTAGCGCAGAACCAGAGCCAATGTTGACAATTTATGAAGAGTTCCAGAGATGGTCAGTAATAACTATTCCGTCAAAGAAGGAGAGATATATGATATCATAAATCTTCAATACGGGGTAGCCCATGAGACAATTTTCGCTTTGTGTTTTTAGAAAACTGCAAGTCACCATTTTTATTATATCTTTAAAGTAATTTGCTGAACTTAACTATCTAATATCTAATGCTAAAATACTATTTATCAATTTTTTAAGGAATTTGAATATAGCTATTAGGCATATTAATTAGTTATATGGACTATGTTTATTTTAGTTCTACTGGCAATTCACATACCTCTAACTTTTGTGAAATTTTAACAATAGACATTGGGCAGCAATTATTAATCTTCAGATTCTTTAAAGTATGTTGGAGGATGTCAAGATATATGAGTACAAGCTTCATTCTAATTTACTATTAAGAACCTTTATATATTCTATACATAAGCATTCATATCATTATATGTTGGTTTTAACTTTTGTTAGTGCATAAAAACAGTGCAAAGCGTTTCCGGCTTCTTGAATTAATCTTGCTCACAGAAGGACGCGTATTCTTCTAGTTTATATATATATATATATATATATATATATATATATATATAATACTATTTTGTATAAAGGAAATAGAAATGTCACAATTTGCATTTATTGTTACAAATTTGCATTCATTGTATTTTCATTGTTGGGTTGTTAAGGTCATTGTTATTCGCACATTTTCATTCTGAAACGGCATGAGGTTTTCATGTATATATATATATATATATATATATATATATATATATATATATATATATATATACACGCATGATATAGCTATGTATATTGATATATAGATATGTCTGCCTTTTATTTTTCTAACTTTTATCCGAATCATTAATATTCTTTTTCTTTTTATATTTATCATCTACTCTGCTGTATTTATTTCATTTGTGATTATGATGTAACTTCATAATCATTGGCAAGTTAACTAAAAATTCTATTTACTTTTTTTTTATAATTTATGTAGATAGATAGATGTTGGCGAATGTTTATTAATGTGATTTTATGTGTTAGCGTATGTGAAAGACCTCCACATAAGTGTGCGCATTCGCGATACTGAGAGAAAGGTTTACATCTGTATGTTTAATGTCTTGATTATGTATTTCATTGCAGTAAGTCCATGCATATATTTATATATTGAATAAAAAAAATGTTCCATTTTAAAATTTGAATAATGCTGTAAAATTAAAGCGAATATAAATATTAATATTAATATTTATAGCACAATCCTTACCAGATGAAAAGGCCCAATATTCGGGATAGAGCATTAGTACGAGAAATTCAATTTAAATTCTGTAGATTAGAATTTACAAAAATTGATAATTTGACAACGAATACAAGTTGAAAATATTTTTAAAAATTGTTATTTATGGGGATTAAAAGAACGACTCCTGTCCTTAGAGGAAAGTAGTTATCAAAATGATATGTACTAGCGTAATACTATGTAATATATTGCTGCTAGGAATTACAAGGTCGTTCAGCGTGAATGTAAACCCCGCGATTTTATTTTAGCCCTTTTGCTAAAACTATAAAAGTATTTATCTAAGTAATTTCGTTAATGTAATATCAGAATATATCTAGTTACTATGGTTATCTCTAATCTCCGAATAGGAGTCTGTGACATATTTACATTCTATGGACGCCTGACGCCTGACGCTAACAGAAACCCTACGATATCATTATACTATCTTTAGACAGAAAAAATACTAACCTCAGATCCTATCCCGAAGACAAAGAAGATATATTTTAGTTTCACGTACGGCCTAAAAGCGACAACTTCGGTGATCAGGAGATCCTTTTTATTAAAAAAAGAAGATAGGTGATAAAATATTACAAACATTAAATTAGTGAATCTATATACTACTTTAATATTCGTGGTATTTTATAATATTCTATACTTTTTTAATAAATAGGATTTCTCGATCGAATAATTTATAATATGGAAACCGTGACACGCGTACCACGTGGTTAGTTGGTTGGTTGGTTGGTTGGTTGGATGGTGGTTTTGTTTTATAGCATATCAATATTTTTTTAATGCTGATATTGTTAAAGCTAAACCTCTTTTCAAATCAGTTTGCACTCTGGAGACTAAGCGTGTTCGAGATAAGTGTATTTTAATTTTTATGTTTAATTTTAAATATTAATAACTACATTCTATTTTAGTACTTAATTTATATTTTTATCTCCTGATTGTTTTATTTAATGATAGCGTTTTCTCGTCTTAAATGTTTATTATATCTACCAAGTTGATTGCATGAAAAGATTAGGAAATTGTATTCATTGTTAATTCGTGAGAGGTGAATCTATCACCATACTTTCCCTTTAAAAACACGCCAGTTGGACTTTTATAAGTACAATACTTAATAGATTTTTTTAAAGGAGAGTAGAGAACGCTTTGTGGAAGTGTTGTCGGCAGCTTCCGTTACTCTCGCTTCTCTTTATTTGTCACAGTCTTCATTTTTTTAATAAGTGATTTTTCTGACAAAGGGAGAAAAAAAAGCTGCATTCTAGGTTGGGAGTATTTTGCGTGAACAGTCGACAGAGATGGCGGAAATTTTCTCTTTCTATGTCTATCCTTGTAGCTATGTCACTAGTAAGGGTGCTAGAGGTAAACGTTTATCTGGGCTGACGTTATCCGCCTGATAGTCAGGGACTCGAACCTTGCATTAACCACCAAGGAGGCTGTCCTATCAGCAAGCACAAAGTACTGGGGCTGCTGTATTGCCATTTAGTGAATGGATTCTGGACCATGTAGTAACTTCAGGTGGGGCCTCTCGATAACATATTAGTTGGTAATTGTTACGGCTTTACCTTATCATGTTCTACAAAAAGAAAATTCTTCGTTACTTTTCTCTCTTAGTTTCCCCTCTCTGTCCTGTTCTAAGCAAGTTGACGACCTAGTCCACAAACTCCAAAATTCCATCATGACAAGTTTCAATAAAAAATACACGATTAAACCCGGATCTGAAACTTCCAACGTAGACCCCCACTACCATGTCTCCTTCTCTAACATCAGGGGTCTACGTTCTAACCTTCCAGAGGTTGAAGCCCAATTACAGGAGACTAAACCAGACCTTTTTTAAAGCGAAACCGGAATTGAACAGACTATTTTCCTAAATGAGTTCGTAATTAAAGGATACTCTAACTTAACTTCCAAATCTGACCCCCAAGATCGCCATGGGCATAGAATATGTGCCTATATTAAAGATGGCTTTCCATATGGTAGGGACATCTCCAGAGAAGGTCTTAACTTACCCTATATGTGTTCCGAATTGCACTAGCTCACACTACGGCATTTATATTTACTCTCTATCGCCCCCCTAACAGCGGAGTTACTATCTTTAAAAGCATATCTGAGAAAATTAACCAAGTTCTATCAGCTTATCCTTCAGCTAACATTCCCGTATGTGGAGACTTCAATGGTCATAATGTGGAATGGTTGACCGACCCAAACAAGATCGATGATGAGGGAAGGTTCTGACATGATTTCTCCATTGCTTATGACCTCCCTCAGATTGTTCACCAAGCAACCCGTGTGCCCGACAATGACGGCCAGTATGCGAGTCTCCTAGACCTTTTTCTCACAGCTTGCCCTGAACTATATTCAGTTGTCGTTCTGTCTCCTCTTGTATCTTCCGACCACTCAGTTGTATCAATTAAGATAAAAATGAAATGTAATAAGTCCTCAGACGTACCTCTCCATCGTACAGTGTATCGATACACTATGACTGACTGGGATAGTTTCCGTACATTTATATCGGATCTTCCTCTGCGTTCCATGTTTAAAAAGGATGTGTCGTCTATAATATCAGACCTGACTGAATGGTTAATTGGAGGTATAGACCATTTCATGCCCTCGAAAAAGTTCCAGCAAAAACCTAACAGCCAGCCATGGTTTTCTCCAGAATATGCTGCTGCAATTGCGCACAGAAATCACTTTTTCCACTGCTTCCAACGTAATAGATGTATGGAAACTGCCAGCAACCATTGAAAGAAAGTAATAAAGAATGCAAGAGAGTTATATAATCAGTCCATCAAGTCCAAAGTAGCTGAGCAGCGGCTTGGTTCCCACCAGTTTTAGCAAATAGCAAACAGAATCCTGAACAGAAGCGTGTGCTCTATCCCAACTATCATCAATGGACCTAAGTTAATCTCGTCAGCAGCAGAGAAAGCCAAACTCTTTGCCAAGAACTTTGCAGCTAATTCTACCCTTTGCGATCAAGGCCGCCAACCCCCAATATTTCCTCCCGTATCAGAAAACACGCTATGTGATATATAAATATATGTACGTGATGTTGCCAAGCTAATAAAAACCTTGATTCCAGTAAAGCAACCGGCCCTGACGGTATTCGAATTATAGTACTCAAAAAACTTCAACCAGAACTAGCACCCATACTTACAAAACTGTTTAAGCGTTGTCTTAAGGAGAATTGCTTCCCATCACCCCGGAAAATCTCATCAGTCTTCCTTGTATTTAAGAATTCAGGGGATCGTTCATCCCCCTCTCAGTACAGGCCAATAAGTCTCCTGTGCGTAATGAGTAAGTTGCTGGAATCTGTGTTAAATAGAGAAGTAATCAACCATCTCTGAAAAAATAACCTCCTTAGTGACACACAATATGGTTTCCGTTCTGCTAGATCTACACCAGATGTGCTTCCAGTTATATCTCATAGGATTGGCGAATCTCTCGACAGAGGCAACCTTTCTAGGGCAATTGCTCTTGACATATCAAAGGACTTTGATAGGGTATGGCATAAAGGTTTACTTCATAAGATCTCCAGCTATGGTATGTCTTCTCAATTATTAAATTATTTCTCTCTGATAGGTTCATAAGAGTAGTAGTTGATGGGCAAAAATCAGAAGCTCACAGTATTAATGCTGGAGTCCCTCCGTGGTCCATCCTGGGCCCAACACTTTTCCTGATCTACATTAATGATCTTCCAAATCACATCCTTACATCATTCGTAGACATTTATGCTGACGACACTACCATCTATGGTAGCCCATCTAAGACAGTAAACGAGCAAGTTATCTCCGATTCTCTCTCCTCTGATCTTGATCACGTTGTACAATGAGGAATGGAGTGGCTGGTTACTTTTAATGCATCTAAAACCAAGCTTCTATCTTTACATCATCAACGTTCTGATCCCCATCTGGCATCAATGAAAACGAATGTCTCTCGTCTTGGGGAGGCCTCAAGTTTTGACAGGCTTCTGGGCTTGACCTTTACTCCTGATCTTAAATGGAATACGTACATCAAATCTGTTGCCAAGGCCGCTGGAAAATGGTCAGATCCTGCTATCGATCCAGTAGATATCTCACTGCTAATGCAGTTCTCTATCTACATAAGAGCCGGATACGTCCAATGATGGAATACTGTTTCCATATATGGACAGGAGCTGCTAGAAAATACTTGTCCTGCCTTGATAGGGTTCAAAATAGACTTCGTGGCCTGGTGGGAGATGTCCCTTTCTCTTCGCTGCAACCTCTATCTCACAGAAGAGAAGATGTTGCGAGTTTGTCTCTGCTTTATCGTTATTTTCATGGAAAGTGTTCGACTGAGCTTCAATCTATAGCCCCCCCCCCCTCGCCAAACTTTCACAAGAAATACCCGTCTAGCAGAAAACATTATCAGTAATTCCCTTACTCTTTATCTGTGCCTAAACTTAAACATAGATTCCATGAACAAAGCTTCTTTCTTAGAACTGCACGCTTTTGGAATTGTCTGCTGTTTTCCTGCTTTCCAGCTGTCTATAATATGATTGTCTTCAAGTCCAACGTGAACAAGTTTCTGATGATCCGTTCCACTTAAGTTAACAAATTTACCGAACTTCCATTACTATCGATTACTATATTGTCCGTTTGACTGCTGTACATTCTTTAACCCTTATCCTTGAGTAGCCTATCGGCCGTGATAAGTAGTGCGCCTATGTAAAAAAAGAACTTTTCAGATTATTTAATGCCGGATCCAGTTATTTTGGAAATAGTATTCATGTTGCATCCATTATTTTTAGGTTTTATTCTTCAAGCTTTTTGTATCTTTAATCGCTAGTTTGTAGTGCTTGGTTTTGTTGTTTTATAGTGGATTTTATCGTTTTTGTTCCCTGTCATGCGGAACATGAGTTTTGCAATGGGAGAGGGAAAAGGGTTACATTATTAGTGTTTGTACATTATGTTAGGAAACCAGTTAGGGAGATAGAAAGAGAAAGGTGAAATGGGAGGAAAGAAAAAAGGGGAAAAGATGGATTGTTTTTGTTTTGGGTTTAGCAGAACATAATTAAGTTTTGCAAAAGGAAGCAGAAAAAAAAACATCAATATTAGAGGCATTTCGTCTCAGGAAGCCAATATCTTCAGACAGCCTGATCTGGTAGCACCAGTACACGTACCACGTACGTTAAAGGCACTATAGTATTACTATATAGATAGGCAAGCCATACTTTTGTTGGTTAGCACATAAATTGAAAACTAGAAATTATGAGGGAAGTGATATTTGCATGAAATTTGATAATAATGCAAAAATGTATAGGTTTAAAGGATATTTCCAAATAAGTTTAATATAGCTAAAAAAACTAGAAAAGACGGATACTTGTTTAGCTGAAATAACCGTCAACAATTTCCCTTTCTCTCTATCCATGCTTAAAACTAAACGTAAATTCCATGTGCAGAGTTTCTTTCATTTTTTTTCCTAGAACGTTTTGTCTGTGGAACAAGATATGCAGAGCTGCTTCCCGGCCGACCATAATTTGGTCGTTTTCAAGTCCAATGTAAATAAATTTTTGTTGATCCGTCCTCTTAAATAACTACACCGGCACTTATACATTTAACGAACCAAACGTAACTCAGTATTTGCTCGGCTTTGTCCGACGCATGACGTCAACAGCCGGATAAAACCGAGCGTTGCTGGTAAAATAAAAATAACGCTACAACAAAATAACTGTAAAATGAAATTGTAAAATGTAGAAACATCCAAAAAATAAATAAGTAAAAAGCAAAAACCTAGCGTTCATTTATGTATTTTATTAGTAGTATTATTGTTTGAAATTGTTTTCTGTTTGCAAAATAAATGCATATAAAACATTTTTTGTAAACAAATAATAGTAGTAATTATTTTTTTTAATGAAACGTTTTTTTGGGGGGGACGTCAACTATTTACGTAAAATAACCAACAACAATGATATTTGTAGGATAAATTTTTTTTTTTACAAATAATAGTGAGTAATTGTTTTTATGAAACGTTTTTTTTTTCAACTATTTACGTACAAAAAAAGAAAAAAATCGTAAGAAAAAGGAAAGGAACAATTTTTTTTTACGGGATCTACAAAATTAAGGCTGTGGCGGTTCACCTTTAAATAGTGATACCCCTCTCCTCCCACTTTGCTCCAACAGTCTGATACGACCGTGTGTGGTCCCTGGCACAATGTATTTTCTTATTAGTAGAAGGAGGGTTTCGGCATTCCTATTTGCTACGTTAACCAAAAAAAAAAAGACTCATTTTCGACGTATCCACCGAGGACCCAGACCGGTGTTAGACCTCTGCCGACGTTGTGTTTCCAGCGGTTGAAGAAGACAGACTCGTCGATTTCGACCGTATGGCCTGCTGCTGGGCCTCCTATCTGCCGGGGATTCCTGAGAAAGTAATCCCAGCATATTATATCTCGCAGGAAATTCTTCCAGTCCACAATTGTGTGGCGTGACCGCAACCCACATTCGCGCTGGAGATTCCTAGTCGCCGCCATCTCGAACGCCCATATCGGAATTCTCGTCTGCTGCTCGACGCGCATTGATTGGCTGATTACCATGTTTCGTCAGACAGCAGCAAACCTTAAGCTGTTGACGTCATGCGTCGGACACAAGCCGAGCAAATGCTGAGTTATGTCTGGTTCGTTAAATGCACAGAGTACCACTACACCTTACCAAGTTCCACTATTATCGATCACAATTAAGTTGTCTTCTGACTACCTAACATGTATCAACTTTGAGTGGCATCCTGGCCTTGATAAATGGCAACATCAAGTAAAAAAAAAAACTAAAAATAATATAAGTTATATTAACTAAGCAAGAAAACTGACAGATCAGAAACAATAAATAATGGTGAATAATTGTAGGCAGAAATGTACGATACCCAACTCCTCTTTTTTCGCAATTTATCAAATTATCAAAAGCAAAAAGCAAAAAAATTAATGTTTAAACATTTGAAAGGGTGATCGGTTTTTAATTACAACATTCTAGCAAATCGATCCCCATATTGGAAACACTCGATGAGAACACGTCACGTGGGAGAGTTTTCTTTCTTTTTTTTTCTTTTTTTTTTTTAATTTGCTGAAACTTAATGAAAATTATTTTGGAAAAGAGCGGGTTTTTTTAGGAAGGTCGTTATTGGAGAGTCCCATTCGCACAAGGAAAGTTACTTTTTGATGTGAAATGGTCATTTTTTATTTCTCGCTTTTTTATGAGAATTCATATCTGTTTTTTTCTACTGTCATTTATATAATTTGGGGGGTGGGATGGGAGTGACCACCTTTCTACATTAAACAATCTCTTCAAAGGTGCCTCCCCAAAGAAACACCTCCTTTTTTCAAAAATAATTTTTATTAAGTACAGCAAGTTAAAAATTAAAAAGAACTCCCACATGACGGGAACTATGGACGGCAGTAATCGAAAAAGACGGTTCCAAGTGAGCATTGACTGCAGAGAATGGTTTAAATCCTACTCAAAGCCGGCCAGAGGATTAGTTGGTCAAAACGTGGTGAGACGACAACAACTATGGAAGACAGTAATTACTGAAGATACAATTAAGAGATTCGACATTCATATCCCGACGCGATTAACCACCTGACGTATGTCAGATGAATAGTTAGCCAAAACGTCGTGAAGCAATAACTATAAAAATGAGTATAATAATCCGCAAATAAATAAAATATACAACTTCATCATCTAAAAAATAATTCCAATAATTCAATAATAGTATGCCATCAATTTTAATTTAATGTTATTTATTCTAAGCTCTGTTTTATATTTTAAAAGTATACTTTATTTTTTAATTTGGAAATTGATTCCTATTTAAATTTTATTTTCTATATAAAACTTGACTCTACCGTATATCAAAAATAATAGTAAAATTTACCCACTGTGACTGTTCCGGCAATAATTTTATTTTTCTTTAAGAATAATTTTCTTAATTTATTTCGCATTTAAGATAGTATGAATTTTTACAACCGTCGTCTCTATAAAGACCTATATTCTCAACTTTGCTATCACTTGTAAGGTTATACAATATATAAAGAACTCATATATATATGCACCAGCTAAAATTAACAGAAGTCAGACCGGAAACCATGCAAAAACAGAACAAAATTACTAAAATGCATTAAATAAAAAATTAAAAAATTAGAAAATTCATATTAGAATAAAATAAAATATACAGAGATAGGAATAAGATAAAGTTAAATAAAAATGAACATCATTATAAAAAAATAAATGCGGACCGGAAATTTTTTCCTCAGACAGAAACAACATGGCTGACGAGAGCCTAATATCATTTACGTTTTACCATTAACTGGTCCTCTTTATGTTTGGCTTGAAACCGACGGTACCAATGTTTTTCTGAACTTCTATAATATTAAATAAATAAATATTAAGCTCTTATATCGAAAAAGTTTTTCTTTGTAATCGAGCACTTTGTTTGATTTCTTTCCCCAAAAAGAACAGTAAACAAATATATATATATACACTTGTGCCCGATATTATTCATACCCCCCTTGAAAATTGAGTTTATTAGGTGTAACTTTGTAAGAATTTATTGTTTACGTCCATATTGATACATATTCTTAATAAACCTCTTCTGATCATTTTCGTCATTTTAAAATCTCGGGATACTTGTAAGAAAAGAAATATACAGCTATTTATAAAATTTGCAATGTTCAAAAATAATCATACCCCCTTATTTTTTCAGTATTAATCGAGTTTCTGACTGTTTGTTTCCTGTTTGATTCTTATTTTGAATGCTTTTATACAACCTTTGATTAATTTCATTTCGTATTTTTCATTTTTCAGAAATTAAAATGATATCAACTGAAAACCAATAAAAGAATAAAAATTATTAGAATGGGGAAGAAAAAAGAGCTTAGTAATGATCTTAGGACTAAAATTGTGAATTCACATAAGGATGGTTTAGGTTACAAGTCAATTTTCAAGAAATTTGAGGTCCCTACAGCAACAGTACAGAGCATCATCAAAAAATTCCAGAGCAACCACACAACAAACAACTTGATTGGTAGAGGAAGGAAAAGGAAACTGTCTGCTAGAGCCACCAGGAATATTGTAAGAAGTGTTAATGCAAATCCAACCACCACTACTAAGGACATTTTAGAAAATCTGGAGTCTTCTGGCATAAAAATATCAAGGCAAACATTGCAAAGGACTCTGCATGAAAATGGTCTGAAAGGAAGAAGACCAAGAAGGACTCCATTGCACACCGGAAAACACCTTGCAGCACGTCTAAAGTTTGTTAGGACCCATGTGGATTCTCCAGAGTCCGTTTTCTCAAGTATTTTGTGGACTGACGAAACAAAAATTGAATTGTTTGGCCATATGGACGCTTCTTACGTTTGGAGGAAGAAAGGGGAAGCTTACAACCCAAAGAACACCATACCCACGGTGAAACATGGTGGTGGTAGCCTAATGTTTTGGGGCTCCTTTTCGGCTAGTGGTCTAGGTAGTTTGGTCAAGATAGATGGAACCATGAAGAAGGAGCAATATTTGGAGATACTCCAGAAAAACATTAGACAGGATGCGGAGAAGCTCCATTTAGGACCAAACTGGGTCCTTCAACAGGATAATAATCCAAAACATACTGCCAAAATAGTCAAGAAATGGTTTGAGGATAATCAAATTAATGTTTTGGAATGGCCTAGCCAGAGTCCCGACCTGAACCCTATCGAAAACCTCTGGCACATATTGAAAACTGAGGTTAAAAAGCGGAAACCTAGAAATTTGAGGGATTTGGAGAACTACTGCATTGAAGAATGGTCAAAAATCAGTGTTGATGCTTGTAAAAACCTTGTTGATAAATATCCAAAACGGTTACAGGCAGTTATTAAGAATAAAGGGCATGCTATTGACTATTAGTAAGAGAGGTATGAATAATTTTGAACTAGTGCCATTTTTGTTTTTCTTTGTATAATGTTTCAAACTTGCATAATTTATTTATTTGTTGAGTTTAAATTAAATGCTTATGCTTGATTTATTGTTTGAAATCCCTTTAATATTGTCTACCTTATGGTTTGAGCAATATTCTTATAGAAATCTCAAAGATCCGAGGGGTATGAATAATATCGGGCACAAGTGTATATATATATATATATACTAGCAGGCCGCCTGACATTGCCCGGTGTTAAAATACGCATACATATTATGTTCTAATTACTATAGTAACTGGGATATGTGCATGTGAATACTATGCTTTTTCTAAACAGTTCACTTCTTGTAATAAAAACATAATCGGGCTGAGATCGAAACCAAAACCTCAAGAGTCTAAGTCAAGTACGACAACCATTAGGCAGGCTTGACACGTTGTTCAAAATGTGTTTTTAAACCTACTTATTCTTAGCATACTTAATCTGATAGGTGAATTATTTAGGCGTGCGTATTCATGGAACAGTTACGAAACAGATGAAAATTTGACGACTTCCCCTTACCAATATTTCAATTTTGACCACGTAGAACCCCTTTTTCTGTATGAAAACCAACTAAGAAAGTATGCACATGTCTGAATATCTTATATACTAATTTCATGTCTGTAGATCAAACATCCGTTGAGTATAATGGTTAAGAATTTTTCTCGCAAAACACGCACATTCTCACTTTTATAGATATACTAACAGATCGTATGGTGCTGCCAGTCGTAAAATACGCATAAATACTATATTCTAATTAATGTACAATTCTTATTTATGATAATAACATAAATTTAAAAGAATTGAGTTTTAAAAGATTCGAGAAAAAAGATAGAGGTGCAATAACGATTACACCAGCTTGACATGGCTGTTAAAGAGTGTTTTGAAACTAACTAAGATAAGGAACCTGTCATGTTTCACGACCGCACAGTCGCGACACAGTTAAAAACAGATGACCTCATACGTACATGTCTTTCAATTTTTACCCTTTAACCGACTTTTTTCTGGGTGAAAACCGATTAAAAGCTTTCCACATATCTTACTACACTATATACCAAATTTCCTGTCTATAGATCAAATATTCGTCGAGTATATAAATTGAGAAATGTCCTCACACACACACGAACACATACATCTCACTTTTGTAGATATACTACTAGGCCGCTCGGCGTTGCCCGGTCGTAAAATACGCATAAAAATTATATTTTAATTAATGCAGATTTCTTATTTATTAGAAACAGAAATACCGTATGCATTAAACGAAACACTAAATTCCTTTAAATAAATAATGCAGTAAAAAACAGAAAGAAACTGACTCATGCGAGTATTAGGTTGGTACAAGAATAATGTCGTTTTCTGATGTTTAACTTTATGTCAAAAACATTATGTTTGCACCAACCTAGTATTATGTTTTCTTTTTTAAACATTTCACTTCTTGTATGTAAAGAACTACTCTAGCTGAGATCCAAACCAAAACCTTAAGAGTCAAGTACGATAACCATTAGGCAAGCTTGACACGTCTCTTAACAGTGTTTTCAAACTTACTTATTCTTAACATAAGGAATATGTGATGAGAACGATTCCCGCATGCGCATTAGTTAAACAGTAAAATTAAAGTAGACAATTGGACAATAAAGTAATCGTTAGTAATGGAAATTCGGTAAATTTGTTAACTTATATGGAACGGCTCGTCAAAACTTGTTTACTTTAGACTTGAAGACAACCATATTGTAGTCAGCTGGAAGCAGGAAAACGTAAGACAATTTCATGGGCGTGCAGTTCTAAGAAAGAAGCTTTGTTCATGGAATGTACGTTGATGAAAAAATCGACTCTGGAACTTTTTGGTCTTTAAAATTGTCTGATCTATTTCCTGCTTCCATTGTTCAAGTTCTTTTGTTGGTCAAGCAATCGTCTATTACAATAACTTCTTTTCCAAGAACTGCAAGTTTGTGGAACTTTCATTCTTCTGTAATCTTCATTTTATTTTCAAGACTAGGGATAATAGGAATCGTCTTTATCATTTCCCTTCTTAGTTCCTTATATAAAGTGGATTAACATTTTGTCAGGAATGTGTTCGATAAAGAATAATTTCTGCCGCTAAAAGGTCAATAATTATAACAATAAGTCTACTTAAAAAAAACATAAAATCTCAACCAAAAAAAATTACACGAATATAAATTACAATTTGTTACCGAGTGTAAATAGAAAGAAATGTGATGAAAGATGGAGGGAAAGATATCCGTGTTTGAATTCGGACGTGTGTAAAACGCTAGAAATTATTCTGAAGTTTTCTTATTAGTGAGTAATTTTAAATGTCTCGATCGTTCAAATTGGCCATTAGTCGATTTTCGTCCGGCCTAGAGGAGGTGCACATAACTTAAAAGCTACGACTGAAAATTGCTCACTAATGAGACAACAATGGCGCAGAGAATATGAGCGTCATTTGAGGAGTCATTTAGTGAGTATTATTATGATTATTCCTGTTTAGTGCCGCGGAAAATTGGCCGCGTTACATTTAGTAAATAATTAGAAATCTGTGTCTACTTCAAATGTATTTACGAAGAATATTTTTTTTTGCTTGCGTTGTATATAGAATTTGTTAGCGAGGTTTATCTCATATATGAAAAAGTTAAATCTGTGTTTGTGGGTATATATTACAAAAATCTGTGGCAAAATGATTAAGGTCGACATTCCATCCGACATAAGTTATGGCTTTTTATTGTGAGGGTTATGTCGGCGAGTTTTACTATGTTGAGAACATACAAGGTGCCTTCAATAAGTTTCCAGACTTCCTTCGTATGAACACGTTTATTGATAGTATGCGCATGAAACTCGACGTATTCCCTTCAACGTAATCTCCACCGGCTGCAATGCACTTGTACTGTTAGAACGACTTATGGAAGGCCTCGTGGAAGCCTCATGTGAGCGTGTCAATGACCCTTGCCACAGCCTCTTTCATCTATTCGATTGTCCCATACCAACAGACTCTAAGGTTTACCTTGGGCTTACAGAATAACCAAAAGTCACAGGGAGCAAATTCTAGCCTATATGGAGGGCGAGGAGCTCTATCCATGCTTATCTTGATCAAATAATCTGTTACAATGATAAAGTTGTAGACTGGTGCATTCACGCATATCTTCTGCATTTTCAGTTCCTCGCGAATAATTGGGTTTACAGTTCCCACACTGATATCAAACTGTGCACTTATTGTCTATATGGACACATGGCGGTTCTAATCCATGAAATTCTTTATTTGGCCAATCAACTCTGGTGTTTTGACTTTCTTACTCCTCTTACACCTATCATCAGCCCTCACATATTCTGCGTTCCTTGAATCTCTTATGCCACTCAAAACTGATGTTTGATGCATGCAAGATGGTCCAAAAGCAGTCTGAAGCATTTCATACGTTTCTGTGACATTTTTTCCAAGTTTTAAAAAAATTTTTATTGCATATTATTCTTTTAATGTGCCTTCACGTCCAGATTGCATTTTTGAAATTCACCAGCTGTGACAATCAGGTTTTAATGGGGTGTATTCCAATTCCTGCTATATTTGTTTATTTGAATTTTGAATCATAAAAATTGGCCAATCATCCCATAAGGTGTACAGCAATTACAAATAAAAATTTTCAAGAGTCTGCGATAATTTCAAATGTCTGTAAAAAAAGTATATAAACTTGTTGAAGGCAACTTTTATTTGTAGATGACAGTTAATTTTATATTAAGAATGTAGGCAGTGACCTTAGGTTTACTTTTGGTAGTCTTGTAAATCTCGCATTCTTTATTTTGTTTTCTAGTTCTCATATACCATGAATAATGTTTCTAAGAACATGAAGGTGAGGGGCAGTTGCTGTTTTCTGTGTCGGAATCTGTCTATATACCATTTTTTTGCATTTTCACCCCAAACAAGGCACAGTGTAACTTTGATGTAAGGTGCTACTACTTCGGACATAATTTGCAGAGATACTATGTAGGGAGTTGAGAAGCTAGATGTATGCTTATATTACTCTTGAATTTCTGCATGTAAGTACAGTCAGAGAGGCAGGGACCTGGAAAGTGATTCCAAAGTCTAGCAGTCCGAGGGAATACACTATTACAGTAGAATGCTTTGTAGGGGTGGGATTTTGCTGTTTGGGTTTGTTGGAGGTAGAAGGACTTATAGTTCGTCAGAACACCTACAATTAAAAGATTTGTGAAATAGGCAGAAGGATGAAACATTTCGTCGACGTGAGAGAGGTGTAAGCCTAGCTATTTGGTTGGCGACTATCTTTTGAACCCTGCCTCTGAGTGAGAGACTCGTAGCAGATGCACCAGCCGAAATGTGGCAACAATTCTCCATACATGGGCGAATGGTGACCTTGTAGAGGTACATCATACTCTCAGGCATAAGTAACTTTCTAGCACGGTAGAGGGAGGCCACAGAGGGAGGCTATATTCTTTACATCAGCCTTGCCAATGCTCTTCGTGTATCTATTCCAATTCATGTTCCCCGTGAACGTGAAGCTGGGGAGTTTGAAGAAAGTACTTTCAGGTAATGTATCATTAGCAATGGCTATAAGTGGTTGAGGTTTCTTGTAATTATTAAAGGAATAAAAGCTTAATCTTGGCAACATTGAATGCTACCATCCAGTGTTAACCCTATTCCGCTACGGACCGTAGGTCTAGCACCCAACGAGATTACTTCCCTATAAGCTACAACTTAATGAGCATTATATCCAATGACAATAAATACTTCTCATAAAATGTTTTTTATGTAATCATATTTGATTTATTCATTATTTAAATCCTTTCACAATATTCTTAATCATTCAACTGACAATATATCCATTATATTAATCCTTATCCCTAAGTGAAATAGCATATATTTGCTGTGATTCGTTAATAAAATAACGCATTACGTATTTTACATCAAACTCATCGTATAGAACCACGTGAACTCCGCTCGACAACATCGCTAACCATAACGTTGTTTCTACGGTTGCCTTCATCATAAAATATCACCAACCATCGGAGTGGAAGGCATAGAGGGGCTGTCAAGAAGAGCGAAGATAACATTGACTAGACTCCGAATGAAATACACCTACGCTAACCACTCCCATCTACTGAAAGATGAAGAAGCAACTTTCTGCATAACACGCCAAGGACTCGATACACTCGCGGAGCGACAGGTTGCGTTTGATCGTGTCCAACTCACAACTCATCTAAACTTTAACTCTCGTCAACTACAGCAAACACAATCTATCCACTATTGTTCCTAACTATTGTTAGCAGTTACAAAACCCAACGCAATAACTAAGACTGAAACTACAATAATGGAATTTTAAAATTGTTACAAGAGAAAGATATATTTTCGTCATCCATGTTTTGTTTGCCGTGAACTGCCTCACAATTCAACCTAGAATTATAGACTCTCTTAAGTAATGTCATATTGATTAATGTAAAACTATATTATCTCATATTTTATAATTTCATATTAATGTAAAATATAGTATCTCATATTTATAATTTTCATATTAATTTATGTAAAACTTACAGTATTTTATGATTCTTAATATCACATTAATACATTTAGAATCATTGTTATTCATATTTATTTATGTCATATTAATTTATGTAAAATATAATGCCTCGTATTTATTATTGTCATATCATAAAGTAAAACTACAGTATCTAATGTCTTTAAATATCACATCATTAATGTAAAATTATAATATCTCATATTTATTAATTTCATATTAATTAATGTAAAAGTATAGTAGCTCATATGTATTAATTCATATTAATTAATTTATGACTATAATATTTGATATTCATTAATGTTATATTAATTGATCTGAAATTTTAGTAACTCCTATTCATTAATTCATATAATTAATGCAAAATTATAGTATCTCATATTTATTAACAGTATATTAAATTAATGAAAAACTATAATATTTCATATTTAATCATATCATATTAACTAATGTAAAACTATAGAAGATTATATTTAATGTAAAACTATATTAATTAATATTTATGTCAAATGAATTAACGTAAACTCACATTTCTTGTCATTAAAAGTAATGTAAAATACATGTAGCTCATATTTGTTAATGTCATATTAATTAATGTAAAACTATAGTATCTCATATTTATTAATGTTATTGTATATTATGTAAAATTATATTAGCTTATAATTAATCTTCTCTATATAAATAAAATGAACTCATTTTTTCCCGTCGGATTTTGACCTTAATAGGATTAAAAATCAAGATATTTCATGCAAATATAATATGCACAAACGGCAGAACAATATCTGAGGTGTGTTATAGGCTTATTATTTCTCAAATTCCTCGATAATCTTAGATTTCTATACTTTTTCTGCTGAGAAGTCACGGCCAAAATCGGTTAAGATCAATGGAAGTGGTAAAATATTTTCTCTCTAATAAATTCCTCCTCCCCCTGCCACCAGTTAACACCGTTTGGGGATCGTTCACAAGGAACAGTTGAGAAGAGAACACCGGTTTGGCTTCGTAGTTCTTTCATGTGAAGTTATTTAAAATCACTAAACTAAGCTGCAGTGCTCTGTGGCGTAGTGGTTAGCGTGCTGGACAATTCACATTATATTTTAACGTTCGCGCCGACCTACCGTAGTCGTTTTTTTTTTTTCCTAAACAACTGGAATGGACTTTTCTTGGTGGCCGAACTGTTAACGTTGCAGATGTTTGGTTTTTTTTCACACTTTATTTTCCTACTTTTACTCATGACTCCGGGTTTGATCCTTCCTACTTACCTACCATAACATTTTTTAAAACTCCCCCCCCGTCCCGGAAACAAACACTCGGGCAACGCCGGGTACTCCCGCTAGTAAAATAATAAAAATTAATTTAAAACTGTACTTGCCTGTATATTTAATGTCATGTGGATTTATGTAAAACTAAAGACCACTTAATATAAGAAAGTAATATTCCGAACAAGAAAACAGCAATTCTTTTCCTGTTGTCAGAAAGATAATTCATGGGATACGATTAACAAAGTACAAAAAAAGGAAGACGAGGATTACAAATGTTCACTTTCTATTCCATTATATGATTTGGGCAGAGAGCGAGACACGAACTTAATTGTCAGTAGTTCATCTTTCATTTTAACATATGTTTTCTTACAGTACCTGTGGGTTCTTTCCTGTATATGTTTGAATGTTTTGATAAAAATTGAGTTACGATGCGATGAATTTGTTATGATGCACTTGTGTAAATATTAGCTTGGTGCGGAGATAGACACATAAACTTACATAGTTTTAGCATCTAGAGTTTTAACATTATTACACTACCTGTTGATTCTTTCTCTTGTGTGCATGCTTCTGTTCGAGAAAGAATCGGGAATATACAGGCGGAAAGACTTAAGAAAGAACTCTTTAACTACTAACGAATGTTACGATCTTATATTTTAAGGTTTGTTTCGTTTCACTTCTTAGCAACTTCCACTTGTCTCAGGTGCATTCTTCCGGCATAAAGAAAGACAGAGGATGAAAGAGTGTAATTTATTGACGGATTTTGAACGGTTGCCCTGTGCCGCTCCATAACGAAATTCTTTTAATTGACTTCTAAAAAAAAGAATAATCCAAAACTTCCTCATATACTGTCTCATGTCCACGGACTTAAATCTTCATATGACATCGTTTGGACAGACGTGATATTGGTTTTCAACCAATAATTACTGTAAGAAGAAAATAAATCACCAATAATCAAATACTCACACGTAAAAAAGAAAATGAAAGTAAAAAATGAAAATGTTATGGCAATAGACACTTTTGGAAAACAAACGTGTCCGTTCAAAAAATGGATGAAAATCTGATTGGAAATAATATAATTAAACCTGATACTTAATTACTATATACTTAAGGCAATAACAATATGAACAACGTGTTCAGATAAAAGGTCGAAAAAAGTCTTACTTCAAAAATTTTAATGAAAATATTGAATTATGTTCCATGCTTTCTAATAAGGTTATGATACGGATAACAATGCGTCCATTAGATAGTGCTGGATGGAGAGCTTGATTGAAAAAAACATAGAATTAAATAATTATATTAAACCCGACGATACTTAGTAGTGATTATATTGATCTTCATTGAGCAATTAATTATAATCAATAAAACGGCGAAGTTGGTCAGTCGTGTTTACATGCATCAAATTTGTAGCGATATCGTTATCAGACAAAACGTCTTTGAAAATATCGAAAATAAATTTTAAAAATAAATATTAATCATTTTTAATTTTTCATATATGAAACATTGATCTCTTGTTATATAAAACAAAGAATGATTCATGCTTTCATGTATGTATTTGGTTGGTTGGTTGGTTGGTTGGTTGGTTGGTTGGTTGGTTGGTTGATTTTGTTTTAGGGCATATCAACCTTTTCATGTTATTTGATGCCGAATCCAAAGATTTTGAAGAAAAATTTTTTTAATAGAATGTATTTGTTGTATTCACGTCGGTTTCTATTTAGCCCATAGTTGAGACCCTAACAGGTACTACCACTCCGGGTCAGAGTGGACCTGGGAACAATGGCAATTAAAGGGTGGCTCCACACTCGCCAAAGCCCGCAAGCTGGGGCCTCACCACTGGATATAGTTTAAGGTCATATCCAGGACAATGTGTGTATTTATAGGGTTCACTCCAATACTAGTTTTCCGAGTATTTTGAATTTTTGACTAAACCTGCTATACATAAGTGTGAATCATGTGGCCTATATCTCTTCTATTATATAAAAGGAACTGTGTCTGTGTGTCTCTGTGTTTCCTATGGACTCAAAAATAGCTGGGTTGATTTTTATTAAATTTCGTACAAAGTTCTTTATGTACATGGCAGTGTTCTTGGATAGGTTTTGTATCGGAAAGTGTTCGATAAGTCTCGATAATCGATTATCGAAATAATCCGATGAAAGAAAATATGGCGATTTTCACCAAAGTTAACATTTTACAAAGCCTAACATCACAATTTCATTTTAGAAGCTTTATTACCTCACAAGCCGAAAACCCTAACTTATAAAATCAACAATATGTTCTTTGATACGACAGGGGCACGTTCGAAATACACGTTTCCGTTTACAGAACAATTTCGTCATGATACCCGACTTCTAATTTAAAACATAAATCCAAGTCATTATCACCACACATCCAGTAATTCCAGGCATGTAAAATCAACAATATGTTCTTTGATATGACAAGCGCGCGTTCGAAATGAATGTTTCTTTTTAAAGCACAATTAAAGCATGATACTTGAGTTTTCTATTTTCAACTTTAAGACAACCCATTATATATAAAATGATGTAAAAAAAAACAACAACAGTAGGTTCTCTACAGTGCAATGCAGCCTGAAATATATTGTCAACATAGTCACTGCGAAAGGGATGTGGAGATTCCTCTAGGTACATCGCGACGGATCCCCTATTATAGTAGGCAATCAATCGATTTGATTGAAAAACATAGATAATTTTTATTACATTTTCACCTCCAAACAAGACACGTTGCCACTTTGATATAGGGGATACTATCAGCGACATAAGCTACAGGGGTACTATGTAGGGAGTTGGGCAGCAAGATGTCGGTTCATATTACACTTGAACTTTTTCATGTCAGTACAGTTGGGGAAGCAGAAACCCAGAAGGGAATTCCAAAGTCTAGCGGTTCTGGGGAAGAAACTACTGCAGTAGAAGGCTCTCTTACATCTAGGGATCAAAACTGTGAGGGGGTGAGATTTTGCTGCTTGTCGGGTTTGTTGGGGGTATTTATGTCGAGGGAGTACAAGTGCTTGCGGTTCGTCGGAGCATTCACCGCTAAAGTACTTGTAGAACAGGCAGAGGGATGCTACATTTCGTCGATGAGACAGAGGCTGAAGCTTGGATGACAGTTCAGGACCTATCAGGTTGGCGACTCTCTTTTGAACCTTGTCTAGTAGCGAGAGACGAGTAGCAGATGCACCAGCCCAAATATACATGGGCGAATGGTGGTCTTATAGAGGTACAGGTTACTTTCGAGCGGTAGTAGCTTTCTAGCAGGGTAGAGAGAACCTACCTTCTTCGCAGCGGTCCTGGCGATGCTCTCAATGTAATTGTTCCAACTCATGTTTCCTGTGGACGTCAGATCGAGAAGTTTAAAAGATGTACTTTCAGATAAGTATCTTTGGCCATGGCTTTTGGTGGTAGAGAAAGTTTCTTGTAATTATTGGAGGAACCAAGTTTAGTCTTGGCAGCATTGAATGTGACCATCCATTTTTCTCCCCATTCCGCTACAGATTGGAGGTCATCCTCTAGTGTTTTAGCCATTTCTTCAGATATGTGTTCATGTGTTTTCCTGTCGTGTCTGTTATAGGGCGTTTGTTATCAGCATATATATCCATCTCACAGACAATTTTGTCAGGGAGGTCATTTATTTTTTTTATTTTTTTTATGAATAATGGAAGTCCAAGGATAGACCCCTGAGGCACTCCCGCATTTATATCATATTGTTTAGATGTACGACCATCGAGGACAACCTGGATTTTTCTCTTATCTAAGAAGGATCTAATTATGTTATGTATTCTTCCAGTGATACCGTATGATCTGATTTTCCTGAGAAGACCTTCCTCCCATGCCCTGTCAAAAGCCTTAGATATATCTAGAGCTACCGCTCTACCCTCCCCTACTTTGTCAAGTGAATGTTATATACGTTCAGAAATTACAGTTAGGATGTCTGCCATGGAACGGGCTTGCCTAAATACATATTGTTGGTCGGTCAGAAGTTTAGCATCTGTAAGGTGATAGACTAGAGATTGATTAATTATAGATTCAAAAATTTTGGCGAAACGTGGGAGGAGGCTAATGGGGCGGTAATTTACTGGGTCAGTTCTTTCGCCAGATTTCTTAAAAATTGGTACTACAGAAGCAGTTTTCCAGCAGGCAGGAAAGCAAGATTCATTAAGGCATTTGTTGTAAAGTTTGGAGAGAACAGAGCTACTTAAGCGGAGCACTTTTTAATAGCACAGCCGAGATGAGATCAGGTCCACATGCTTTTGCAGTGTCAAGATTTTTTTATGATAGCATGCACCTGAGAAGGGGTGATTTTCAGATCGTCTAGTGTGGCGTCTGTCCGCAAAGGAAAGTCAGGGAGGTGGTGGTTACCAGGGTCCAGTGTGGAGTTCGAGTCAAACCGATTTGCAAGCCTGTTAGCCTTGTCAGTTGCAGAGCAAACAACCTCATGATTGTTGGATAGTGGGGGAATTGTTGATTGCCCATTATTTACTACACTGTTGTAGATTTTCCAGAAGTCACGGGTTCCTAATTTCTGTGCTTCGATGCGTTTTTTGGTGGTTTCAGTAAATTCTCTCTTAGCTGTCGCTATTTCTTTCTTACAGTTACTTCTGGCTTCTTTATACTTCTGTCTGCTTAAACTGGACTTATGTCGGTTAAATCTGCGGTACGCATGCTGCCTTTGCGCTATGGCAGCTGCACAAGTAGAAATAACCATTGGGTAGAGTGGGGCGTGCTACAAAATTTCCGCGTTGGAACATGTGCTTCAATTGCTGTTTTCAACCATTCAATGGTCTCATTTGCGCATTGTTCAGCAGGAAGTGAAAATATATTTTGCCATTGGGCGTCTCTTATAAGATCCTTAATGGCTTTCCAGTCAGCATTTTTATAATATCTCGTTGTTTTGAGCCATGGCTCTTCAGTTTTGGGTCTAGAGTTTAGGCGATATCAACTATTATGATCAGCATTCCCAAGTATAATCACTATAATCGGGAACTCTGGTCAGAAAAAGATCTAAAAGTGATGCGTGTTGTTCTTGCTGGTCAGGGAAACGGGTTGGAAACGTAACCATCTGTGATAGGGAATGAGATATAGAGAAGCTATGTGTTTTGCCACCAGCTGCGTCTGTGTAAGTAGAAAATCCAAGCCAGCTGTTGTGATGGATATTGAAGTCACCAAATACATGCACTTGTGCGCTAATGTCGAGGGAAGGTGCTGTATCTATGTTGCCAGAGACTTTGTTTATAAGGGTACAGTCCTGGGTCGAAGGAGAGCGGTAGAGAAAATAAAAGTAGCTAATGTTATGTTGCATGTTAAGTCTAAAGCACATAAAGGCTTGATCGTCCGATTCTAGTTTTGTTTCTCTAGTCAGGGGGAGGCTGTTTCGAATATAGACTCAAGTCCGTGTATATGTCTGTCAGAATCCTTACGGCAGAGTGGGAGATATCTGGGCATGTTAAAGTAGTTAGAAGAGATGGGGGCGTGTAGGTTAGTCTCACTTAGTGCTAAGATATCCTGGGTGTTTGTTAGGAGAAATGCTTCAACATCATTTAAATTAGTTCTAAACCCACGGATGTTCGTAAATGCAAGCCTCAATGGCGGAGACATTTTGGTTTTGTTTGAGTCTTGTCCTGGTTTAAATGTAATTTTATATTGTATTGTCATCATTTTATTTTAAAAGTTTCAGTTTAGGTAGGGGTGATGAACAAGTGGGTATGCAGAATATCAGACATGCAATACAAGTAAAATATCCGCTGCCCTTCCATCTACTAGGATTGTGGCCTCAGGAAAGGCCACCGGGGATGAGTGCAGAGTCCCTTTCCATGCGCGTCCTGGCACTATTATTCAACTGTTGATTGAGCAGCCGCTCTAAGCGCTACCAAAGAGTTAGGGTCATGTACTACCAGTCGAGAATACCAGCCATGAACTGTCAATCTGGTACCCTCAGCCCATCAGACGATGGTCAACCCAATCTACTTGTACTGGCATTATGGCATTCAAGCACTCCCAGTGCCCAGTTTAGAGGGATGGGATGTGTTGGGAGAAGGGAAAACGGAGTTCATTGTCCTAGTCAGGAAATAAGATCGACCACTGCGTGCTTCTGTCAAATCCCTGTGATTCGATCTCTACGCCTGGCTAATAGGCAAAGGAGTATGGAAGCCGGGCGATAGACAGTGCTTATCTACTCCTTAAGCAGTTTAGCTTTGCAAACCGGTAATTTGTTTGAGTCGCCAGCTCTAGGAAGGTTGTCATCCAAGACTGGAGAGGCCTCCTCTCCTTAGGTTTAGTTTCAGAGTTTTCCTTCTCCTAGACGGATAACCTGGGAAGATCTACGGGTCCATCAGCACCGAGAGGCTTGGTCCCGCGCCTGGGTCCTAATCCACGTATTTCTGCGACCTCGCATGGGTAGTTAATGTTACTGGGTTATTATGTAAATGTTATATATCTACTGAAAAATTACACCCCTCAAAGTCATTAAGGAACATCGCTATTTCATTATTACTGGAGGAGGGGGTGAGTAAAAGTTCATGCAGTGGAAACAGCTATATTTGCAACAGGTTTGTTGGAATGAGTTAATATATGGTTTAATATATTTTCCTTTAAATTTAAAAAAATTTTTCTTATTTTTATGTTGGCTTATGAATAGTATAACGCGTTACTGATTGGCTTGATATTAAGAATTAACTAAAAATGTATTGCCCAAGATCTGGATATTTTAAATGGCAGGGGGGGGTAAGATATATTTTCAATGTAGATACAAGCAACGTCATTTTTTATATGAAGTACAATACAGTACAGGTATAATAATATGTATAATAATATGTATAATAAAATAAATAGATATATGGGCAGATTTACAGCAGATGCAAATATATGGAATTTGTAGGTATTAAGTATGTTTCCACTTCTAGTGGAGATATCTTCAGCTTTCGTTTAAAAATCAGGGAGTTGTATTTTGCATTACAGAGTATCGGTTCAGCTTTTTTTATTTATCATTGAAAAACTAAGGAAGAGAGAGCTATTGCTATGTAATGTAGATAGCTCTAAATCTAAGTATAGACTGTAGCTAGTAAGTATCTACCTGGGTAAGAATAAGCTAATGCATGCCTTATCGGTAGAAATATATAGATGTTTAGTGATAATGACTTCCAATCGGTCAGCATGCGAAGGTTAAGGGCTGAAAGCTAAGGAGCCCCCCCTCCATGGCGGGTGTAATGTATGAGTGTTAGTGGCAGCTTGGGGGGTAGAGTAGACTGTTAGTTTTTAGGAGAGGATTAACTTTAATTAAAAGAATTTATAGTCAATAACGTGTAGTTAGAGAGAAAAAAATTTATTTCACATGCAAATCAGACAAAGGCAATCGTTTTGGAGGAAAAGTATACATTGAATATACGTAGCAAGCAATAGGGGGTGTTTGTATCGTAATAAGAGAAACTATTAGTACATGGCGCGTCGGAATTCGTAGTTAAAGACAGTCAATTAGGTCAGGCACAAATCATTGTGTATCTGTTCAGAAATAGTCTTAGTGACGTATCTAAGATCATTGTATATTTCAGGTATAAATATTGTGGGGAAAATGGCTTACCGTACAAACGTCCTCGTGTCTGTCTGTCCTGTGAGTCGCAGGCGTCGAGAAAGAAAGAAAGAGTCCATCATGGCGGCCGTGACGTTTTGTAGTGAACGAAGTCTCGCGGGATCACGTGTGCGTGCCTCATAAAAACAGGTCACTTGTGGGTGGGAGAGGAAAGGGAAATCATTTGACGTTTGAGAAGCGGCAAAGTCAGTTGGAAGAATTTGTGTGAGCAGTGATTTTTGCCTGTTGATTGACTGCAAATATAATTGAAAGTAAGACAAACTATATTCCTAGGTTCGTTATAGATAACAAAGAAGCCACATTTTCAACACAACCGAGCTTATAGTAATTGTAGATATACAGTTTATTACTTAAACAAAGTTCTATCTTCTAATTTAGGAAAAAATAAATCTAGGTTTGTGATAAATTCTGGAATTTGTTTTGCATAGGCTGTTTTTTTTTTTTTTCGCTAGTTTACTTGGTATATAATGGGAGTGAAACAGTGTTTTGCCTGTACGAGGGGGGGGGAGATGACGAATTTCAGCTTTAGACAAGACAAAGTTTGCAAAACAAGAAAAATAAAGACAATAAATAAATGCAAATAAAACAAAACAAAAGAACAACAAAAATAAACGAGCATGTATACATTTCTTAGGTGAATTTTAAAAATTAGCAATTAATGTTTGTTTAGGCACCATAGTCTCAAGCCCGTTTTGCATTAAGAGAATTTGGCCATATTTTTTAAAGGTGGATGGGTTAGGCTTAGGGTTAGGGTTACTCGGATATTGTTTGCACGTGTGACTATCTATTTATAGAAGAATATTCTTCGTTATGGGAGTGTGAAATATTCGTTCCTTCTTTATATATTCCGAAACGTGGGACTTCATTTTTTTGCAGATTTTACATAAAGGTAATTTCTATGTTTGGCAATGTATTTAGATATGCTTTGTACAGAAATTCACTAAAAAAATCTGATCTTCAAAATGTCATTTTTCTCTCATAGAAAAATAATTTTTACAGGGAAATATTTTACGTTAAGCCGTTATAACCTTGGTCAGTGTACCGTAAAATATTCCCCTGTAAAAAATCTTATTATTTATCTATAAAAGAAGAGAGACAATTTTCAGATCGTCTAGCCCAAATATGAGCTGGCGTGACATTGTAAACTAATATAGACGGAATTTCATGAACGGCATTATCATTATTATTTTTTATTTTCGAATTAGTCCACCGGGAAAATTATTTCTCTAACCATATAATAATCAATAGAGAATCGATTCTCTCATAATTTGCATGAATTAAAATTGAATATTTAAACGTATTGTACGACCGGCCAATGCCGGGCGTTTAGCTAGTTGATAAATATTTCACGAATTTCAGTGTCTTTGGAGTATTTAAAAGATTTTAATGACATAAAAAGACGCAAGATTTTGTTTGAAAATTCAAATTCAATTTTGATCGATAATTATTAATTATTGATAAACATGTTTATTTTTGTAAAAATAAATATTTTTAAATAAACATTTCAAAATAAAATTTTTGAATGTTTATTTTAGAAAAAAAATGTTTATTTAAAAAAACATTTTTTAAAATTTATTCTTACTTGAACTTACGTTTTAAAATATCAGATATTTTTCTAGAATCGCAATCATAATACATGTTCATATTCTTCGTAATGGAAAATTAAAACATGCGCCAAATCCTGGGAAACATTGTGTCACCCTACTAGTTTAAGTTAGTTTTTAGCTTAAAGTGTAAAAAGGGGAAACGAATTCCTTCATGATAATTATGATATACCCAATGTTTGTGAAAGTTGGTGAAATAACTCAGTTAATAAATATTTCACGAATTTCAGTGTCTTTTGAGTATTTAAAGGTTGTAATAGCACACTAAAGACGCAAGATTTTGTTTGAAAATTAAATTCGATTTTGATTATTAATTATTAATTATTAATTAATCGAGCAAAGTTTCCTGAATTTAATTTTTTTCTTAAGATCACTTAATTTTCGCTTTAAAATATCAGATATTTTCTAGAATCGAAATTTTCTAATGCGTGTTCATAATCTTTGTAATCGGAAATAAAGTGTTGCCAAATTGTTCTGTTCAAACACTGTATTTTACTCGTCTTGGGACGGGTAATTTTTAGCCATAGATATGATGCGCTTGTGTGAAATTTGATAATGTTATATCAACACATAAAAAACGTTGTGGTATTTTGAACTTTGATAAATATAAAAGAACAATTTTATTATTTTTATTTGCTTCTTTTTTTGTTGTGTATAATACTCTGAAATGTTTCTAGTTGTCCGCACCAAATATGGCCGATAAGAACTGGTAACATTGTTTCAAGACATTTTTTTTATTTTCAATGTAAGATTTTTTTCTTTCATTGTGTATATTTTTTCTTTTTTATTTCTTTATTGTCTTCGTGAACGTCTGATTCATGCATTCGGACAATTATATGTTTCGCGCGCCTCTCCTGAGAAGTAATTACACTTGCCATTGTTGGACTTCATCCAAAACTAAGAATTAACTTTTTTTTAACAAAATAATCAAATAAAGACAATAGAATTAAAAAAATAACAAAACGTCTCATGTGAATTCTCAAGAACTGCAAGAAATTCTATCACAGCTGCCAATGGCATCAGCTTGTTCCTAACACTATTACCATTGTTATTATTTTGTATCTTGTGATTTTCACACATACTTATTATCAGTGATAGATAACTTAAAATAACAAATGATGTTCCCTGGAATCTGAGTGACAACAAGGTTCACCAGATTTTTAGTTTTCGCTCATTTCAATAACCGTTGCGAATCAGCCGTTTACCATTTATTTGTTGCTGGCAGTGACCTTGCTCTTTTTCTGAGTTTGAGCAGGAGCAAATCTGCCTAAGAAAATAGTATTCTTCGCAGCATGATTAGTGCCTTTTCTCCTCTATTTTTACGATCGTTTATTCTTGGGACCATTTTCTGTTTTGCCATCCAAGTGTTGTAATACCACATCTGTGTTTTCGAGGAATGTGTCAAGTTTAGAGATTTCTGTCAATTTTACTTTCCCTGAGTTTGTGTGATTTTCTTTTAAAATTATTGTTCTTTATCGATTTCAACTTAGCTGTGGTTGGCTGGACTTCGGTCGTCGTGCGAATGGTTTCCGCATTCAAAGGTTTTTACAAATATTTCAACTATTTTCATCACTTCCGTGCGATGTGTCTTTTTTACTACATTTTTGGGGTTGTTCCTAATGCTCTTATTATTATTATTGATATTATACTGAACGCCAATCTATGGTTCCGCTTTCCAAACTTTCACAAAAACATTCGATTAGTTACAATCGCGATAAACGATTTTCTCTGCTCTTTCTCTGTGTGTAAATTTAAATAGATTCCAGGAACAAAGCTTATTTAAAGTACTGCCCGCCTGTTGAACACTGTTCCGCTGGACTAGTTCTCAGTTGAATACGACAAAGTAGCTTTCAAATCCAATGTAAACAAGTTCTTGTTAAGCCGTCCCCATAAATAATCAAATTCTACCCAATTTACACCATAAACGATTACTATACTACCACCTTACATTCATTGACCCTTATCATCATTATTATCATCAGTATTACCATCATTATTATCATCATTATTATCATCATTATTATCATCATTATTCTCCTTATCATCATTATTCTCCTCGAGTCTTGATAAGCGGTGACTCCAAAGTAAAAAATAGTAATTTTCTTTGTGCTCCACATTATTTTAAGTTTTTGGACAAGTTCCGTGTATTTATTTCATTTTTCTGCCACCTTGATCTTCTCTTTGACCTGTTTTAACTGCGAACTCTACAATTTACGAGTTTTTCTTCTTGTTTATAGTTATAAGAAATAGTCTCCTTGCTTAGATGAATTTGTCCGACATTTTATGACTTTCCTTTTCAAATACTCTCCGGTTTATGCCTGCATTACTTTACTGTATGTTCAATTTGTAGACGTCTGCATAGTTCCCAATGCTTTTCTCCATACAGGCGGCTCTCCTCTTTTTGTATTAATTTTTTTTATTAGTTTTCTCTATTTGCTTTTCATGTAATTTAACGTTTTATTTCTTTGTCTAAATTATTATTTTCCTGGAGTTTATCAATTATTTTTCAATTCATATTATCATAATTAGTATTCTTAATTGCATGGCATCCGAGATTACCAGAGTTTAATATCAAATTAGTGACATTCTATAATCAACTTTCTTTATCAAAGTCTATTTTCGGAGACATGTCTGTGTTCCGTTGGTTAGTCTTACAAATAATCGTTGTAGTTATTCCTCTTCCCAGTCTTTTTTTTTTGTGTGGTATTAATCGACCTCTCTGTAATTTGGCTGTTGTTATTTTCTAAACCTTAATTTTTTTCAGGGGACAATGTATAGAAGCACCACATTTAAACATTTGTTTGTTAGTACGTTCAAAGAAGCAGAAAACAGGGAAGGAAGTAATTAAAATAGGTGTTTCTGTATCTAGAAACCTCTCAAGTAAAGGGCTGAGGTTTTGCTTTTGACTGGTTTGTCGCGGGTTAGTACTCTGTAACTAAGGGCTTTTATTATTAAAGAGGTGTGCTTTGATTGTAATGACGCGCGTATGGGAGCGTGTGAGAAAATCAGCAGTAGCCTATGATAGCTGACTTGCGAACATATTAGAAGCAGCAGACATGTTAGCACATATGCAAATTAAGCAAGTGTGCATACGGTAATGTCACGGGAAGGAGGAGAAAATAAAGGCAGAAAAAAGGCAGCGCGTGGTTGAGCATAATACGATCATGTGTTCTGACTTTTGTGTGACGAACGATAAAATGCGCCGCGCAGTCAAAATAGCGGAAAGGTAAGCGACAACAAAAACACGTGCGGGAATGAGCGTCTCGGCAGACATGATCGATGCGTGAGTAATATTTTGAAACATAGTGAACTATGTTATTTGTATTATTATTCATCGGACTACTGTTCTTGTCTTGAGTGTGATTTTCACAACGCTTCGGTTGATATGACCCTCGACCTTATTCAGGTGTATCTTGTGGAACTCGGGAATGTTTCTGTCGAACTCTGGAATTTGGACGGAATTTCGAGCGGAACCCTTTATTTACTTCACGAGCGTAGCGTGCCCTTGTTCCGTCACCCATGATTGGATAGATGTCCTAAATAATTCGCAAATGTATATTTCGGTCGCCAACACTGAGGATTGAACCTTCAACCTTCAGGAGAAAATCATACTCAAAATGAGAAGAGTAGTCCGATGAATAATAATACAAATAACCAATCCTCATCTCAAAAATTCAGAACCGTGAAGTATGTTGTCGAAAATTACTGTAATAAATACTTTTGTATTCACCTAATAATTGCTGAGTGTTAAAAAAGCATCGGAGAATGTTAATCGCTACAATTTTTTCTGCAAGGAGGAATTCGATGACACATCTCTGCTTCTCATGAACGTCCATGACAGGGTTTCGTTCTTAGATTCTCACACCGCCAATCTTTATAACAGAGAGATGAAACTTTTATGTCATAAATGAATAAGTTCAGTCATCATAACAATGGAATTTGAAATTTCCTCTCATCGATTTGGGCGAAATAAAAAATAAGAGGCATTACTTTTGGAACGTCCATCCTATTAGATTGGAGAAGTTACTTTGGATCCTGTCTAAGAGGAGAGACTGGTGGTGAAGGTACCCTCCTAGATGTGGCAATACATACATGGGCGAATAGTAACTTTCTTTGATTTGTTAAGCATAGGATACTATCAGATGCGAGTAATTTTCTAGCACGGTAAGGAGAGCCTAACTTATTTGCAGCACCCTTTGCAATGTTCTTAATGTATGTATTCTAGTTTCTGTTGTCTCTGAATGTTAAGTCGGGAATTTTAAACTATGAGTAGAGTGTTATTAGTCACGGTTATCGACATGTAAAGAAGGACTTTTGTAAATGTTAAAGGAAAGAAGTTTACTTTTCGTAGGATTGAATGAAACCATCTATTTATTGCCCTATTCTACTACGGACTGGATGCCTTGTTCTAAGAATTCATCCATTGTCTTATATATGTGCATACCCCTCTTCTCTCATACCTATTATAGATCGTTGTATCATCAGCAAATATATCCATTTCTGAGGCAATTTCATCAGATAGGTCATTTATGAATATAAGGAATAATAAAGGTCCAAGGACTAACACTTGAGATACAATGGCAATGATATCATGTTGTTTAGATGTACGTTCATAAATGAGAACCTATATTTTTCTCTTGTCTAAGAGGAATGAAATTCTATTTAGCATACGTATAATAATACCTTATTATTTAATTTTCATTAGAAGCTGTTTGTATAACCTTGTGAAAAGCTTTCGATATATCAAGGACTATGGCCTTAGCTTCCCCTGCATTATCTATTGCATGGTATGTGCGACCAAAGGTAACCGTTAACCGTAAAAATAACCACAGTAGAATGGACTTGCCTGAATCCATGCTGTTGGTCAAATAGACTAGTTTTTACGAAGTTCTGGACTAATGACTAATTGATTAATTACTAAGATTTTAGCAAACAAGAAAGGAGTCTGAGGGGCGATAATTGAGCGAGTCATTTCTTTTAGCGGAATTCTTGTACATAATTATCACATAGGAGTATTCCAGTAAAAAAGACTCGGAAAACATTTGTAAAGTTTAGAGAATACAGTGGCTAGCCCAGCATAGCCTTTCTCAATTATAGTATCGACATAAAAACAGGTCCACTCACCTTGGAGATGTCTAATTTTTTTCATGATATCGATATGGGAGATGGGTGATTTCCAGATCATCAAGTATTGCAGATGTCCATATAGGGAATTCTTAAAAGAGTGAATCGCCAAACAAGCTGTTCAGCCTTTTAGGTTATCGTACAAGCGACTTCGTTGTTGTTCGATAGTGAATGAATTACGAGCAGCCCTTTATTTATTTACTATTCTAAATTTTCCAGAAATCTTCGATTGTATTCGTTTTCTAGTTATTTCGGTATGCCATCTCTTAGCTGCAGTTATTTTCCTCTTACAATGATTTCTAGTATCATGAAGCATTTCGTGTGTGATTTCTGACGTCTCTTCAATCAGCTGTTTCAAAGTATTTTGTTATTTTTATCAATGACCCCTCAGCTTGGGTTCCGGAATTAAAGAGCGATGTCTACTAATATTTCAAGCTGTTTCCGAATGGGCTATGGCACGGCTCTATGTAATAATAATATTAAGATGATCTAAGTACTAATGTCATGTAGTATTGTTTAAATCACTGGGATTCCTATTTTTTATTCACTAGGATTCCTGATTGAGCTTTAAAACAAGCGATGTTCCCTGGAAGCTGAGTGAAAGTTTTTCTTTTGATTTTTCTTTTTAAGATTGCGTTTTGTGACTGATTTGACATGGAATACTACATCAAGGCTGTTGCCGAGGTCGTTAGAAAAATGGCTGCATCATTCTACCGCTCCAAAAAGTATCTCACCCCGACGTAATTCTCTACCTGTATAACGCCAAATACGTCCTAAAATGGAAAACTCTTGCCACATCTTGAGATATGCTCAGGGCACATTTTACTGTCTTGACAGGGTTCAAAACCGGCTAGTAACTAAGTAGTTTCCCCCCTTTTTTCCTCTTTTGTAACACTTTTCTCACAGAAGAGATATTACTAATTTATCACAAGAGCTCAACTTAGCTTCAGTCTATAGTCACTCTTGCAAAGCATTCACATTAAACACTTGTCTAGCTACAGCCATAGTCAACAACTTCGCCTACATTTATGAGTGTGTCTAAATCTAAACGCAAATTCCACGAACAAAGTTTCTTTCCTACTCAAACTATAACGTTATCCTGAACCTAAACTAACATAAAGTTTTAAAATATGGAAAAACCTAAAGGTAAAAGTCTTAATCCACCCTAACGCTTTTCTAACAAGCCTCCTCACAAAACTGCTTACACTGCATGCCCCTAAATCACTTTAAGGAATGTAACTATTCATTAGATATATAACCTCTACAAACTAACCTTGTAACATTAACTAACCACGCGGGGTTGCAGAAATACCTGGATTAGGACCCAGGCGCGGAGCAAACTCTCTCGGGGCTGATGGACCCAGTAGATCTTCCCAGATCACCCGTCAAGGAGAAGGAAAGCTCTTAAACTAAACCAAAGGGGAGGGAGGCCTCTCCAGTCTTGGATGACAACCTTCCTAGAGCTGGTGACTCAAACAAATTACCGGTCTGCAAACCTAAATTGCTTAAGGAATAGATAGGTTCTGTCTATCGCCGGCTTCCATACTCCTTCTTTGCCTATTAGTCAGGCGCAGAGACACTATCACAAGTGAATCGACAAAACACTTCGTGGTAGATCTTGTTTCTTGGCTAGGGCAATGAATACCGTTCCCCCACTCCCGACACATCCCACCCCTCAAAACTGGGCACTTGGGAGTGCTTGAGTACCACACATGCCTGTGCAATTGGATTGGGGTGATCTTCTTCTGATGGGCTGAGGGTACCAGATTGACAGTTCCTGGCTGCTGTTTCCGACTGGTAGTACAGGATCCTAACTATTTGGTAGCACTTACAGCGGCTGCTCCATCAACAGTTGTATAATATCTGGATGTTTGTAGTGCCATGTCGCGCATGGAAAGGGACCCTGCACTCATCCCGATGGGCTTTCCTGAGGCCACAGTCCTAGTTGAAGAAAGGTCAGCTAATGGTCTACTTGTGTTGCATGTCTGATACCCTGCATAACCTCTTGTTCAGCTCCCCCTCACCTAACTGAAACTCTTTAAACCCATGATGACAGTACAATCAAAAAATAAGTTGAAACGAGGCCTAGGGACAAACAAATCCAATTGCCTCCTCCCTTGAGGCTTGCATTCACTAACATCCGTGGGTTTAGAACTAATTTAGCTAATGTTGAAGCATTTCTCCTAACAAATACCCCGTCACTATATTTCATTTAAAAAAAGTGTTTATTTTTTTTCACAGGTTGTCACTATATTTCATTTTAAAAAAAGTGTTTTTTTACACAGGTTATCACTATATTTCATTCTAAAAAAAGTGTTTATTTTTTTCACGGGTTGTCACTATATCTCATTTTTAAAACGTGTTTTTTACACAGATTATCACTATATTTCATTCTAAAAAAAGTGTTTATTTTTTTCACAGGTTGTCACTATATTTCATTTAAAAAAAGTGTTTTTTACACAGGTTATCACTATATTTCATTTTATAAAAAAGTGGTATTTTTTTTCACAGGTTGTAACTATATTTCATTTTTTTTAAATAAAAAGTGGTTATTTTGTTTCACAGGTTGTCACTATATTTCATTTTTAAAAAAAAGGGGGTTATTTTTTTTCACACGTTGTCACTATATTTCATTTTTTTAAATAAAAAGTGTTTATTTTTTTCACAGGCTGTCACTATATTTAATTTTAAAAAAGTGTTTATTTTTTTCACAGGTTGTCACTATATTTCATTTTTTTAAATACAGTGGTTATTTTTTTCACAGGTTGTCACTATATTTCATTTTTTAAAATAAAAAGTGGTCATTTTTTCACAGGTTGTCACTATATTTCATTTTTTAAAATAAAAAGTGGTTATTTTTTCACAGGTTGTCACTATATTTCATTTTTTTAAAAAAAGTGTTTATTTTATTCACAGGTTGTCACTATATTTAATTTTTTTAAATAAAGTGGTTATTTTTTCCCAGGTTGTCACTATATTTCATTAAAAAAAAGTGGTTATTTTTTAACAGGTTGTAACTATATTTCATTTTAAAAAAGTGGTTATTTTTTTAACAGGTTATCACTATATTTCATTTTTAAAAAAGTGGTTATTTTTTTCACAGGCTATCACTTTATTTCATTTTTAAAATAAAGTGTTTATTTTTCACAGGTTGTCACTATATTCCATTTTTTAAAAAAAGCGGTTATTTTTTTCACAGGTTGTCACTATATTTCAATTTTAACAAAGTGTTAATTTTCACAGGTTATCACTATATTTCAATTTTAAAAAAATTGGTTATTTTTTTCACGGGCTGTTACTATATTTCAATTTAAAAAAGTGTTTTTTTTCACAAGTTGTTACTATATTTCATTTTTTAAAATTAAAAGTGTTTATTTTTTCACAGGCTGTCACTATATTTCATTTGTAAAAAAAAAGTTTGTTTTTTTTCACATATTTCATTTTTTAAAAAGTGGTTATTTTTTTCACAGGTTGTCACTATATTTTCTTTTTTTAAAAAAGTGTTTATTTTTTCACAGGTTGTCACAATATTTCATTTTTAAAAAAAGTCGTTATTTTTTTCACTGGTTGTCACTATATTTTATTTTTAAAAAAGTGGTTATTTCTTTTCACAGGTTTTCACTATATTTCATTTTTAAAAAAAGTGGTTAACTGTTTTCACAGGTTGTCACTATATTTCATTAAAAAAAAGTGGTTAACTTTTTTTTCACAGGTTGTCACCATATTTCATTTTTTAAAAAAGTGGTTATTTTTTTAACAGGTTGTCGCTATATTTCATTTAAAAAAAAAAAGTGCTTTACTTTTTTCCCTACAATTGTTCTTTTAATTGGACATCATTTTTGAAAGAGTGAAAAAGTCATAATATTATTCCAAATTCGATTTTTATCACATATTTGCGCAAAACTAACGTGGATATTTTAATAGTTATTGTATATTGCTTTCCTATAAACCGAAAAAAATATTTATGTAGTCTACAAGCTAAGATGACCTTATATTTTTAAAACAATTCAATCAAAAAGTAAATTCTGAGGTCGGCAGGATAAAAGTTAATTGTAGCAAGTGATGTAGAATGAAAATATTAAATGAACGAATTAAAAAATGGAAATGATTCACAACACCAAATGAAACATGGAATTAAAACAAATTTTATACAAGACATGATTAAATGTGATTGATAATATTATTTTAAAAGAGTGAATGTGAAAAAGATTGGTTTCAGATACTCATGAAATTTTACGAAAGTTACACAACGTTTTCCCATCGCTTCCTGTTGTAACAGAAAAAGAAGGAAAAAAAGGCAAGACAGCAAGTGACGCAGTAACACGCAACAACAGTCTCGAAGGATTCTCGTAACAGTCCTTTTATGTAGTCAAGCGGCGAGATTTTGCATACGAGTCGCGATATTTTGCGTCACTTTATGAGACCGCTTAATTATAAAATTTGTTGGCGCCGCCATCTTGATTCCCCCTCTCCTTGCAATTTTCCTTAACTCCGTAATCATATCAAACGACGAAAAACCATGCTGAAAATAAAACACAGGACAACGCAAAACTTTAATAGTACTGTTAGATTATGCTGGGGAGACGCCGTGTTTCCTTGCTGATAGTCGATTTAGGAAAATCGATAATTATTATTAAGTTAAAATGTTAGCTAACGAACATTATTATTATTATTGTTATTATTGTTATTATTATTATTATTATTATTATTATTATTATTATTATTATTATGTTAAATGTTATGTAGAAAAGGGTATGCAGAGAGAATGTTTTAAAAAGAAAGAAACGTTTAGTAAAATTTTAGGTTAACTAGGAAACAACTACAACTAAAAAATGTCGTGGACATAAACGAAATAGGTTTTTAAACCTAGGGATAATAACAATAAACTTGGCTAGAAAATGTGACTGATATGTTAATGTCTTATGTAAAAGAGCGCGTGTGGCGCGCGTGTGAGTAAATCAGCGGCAGCCATAGAATAGCTGACTAGCAATAATCTTAGTAGCATACATCTTCGTACGTATGCAAATTAATCAAGTCTACACGCGCAGACATCACGGGAAGAAGGGGAAAAAGAGCAGAAAAAAGACAGCACGTGGTCAAGAAAGAGAGAAGCAAAGTTCGTGCCGGAAAAAATGAACGTGTACGTGGGTGAGAAAACGCTTACTCGGGCCGGCGTAAGGTGGCGGGGAGAGAGGCTTTTCAAAAGTACATGTTATATGGTAAAGCATTGTAAAGCACGTGTGTGTACGAAAAGACGTTTGAAAGATAATGAAATGCGTTATTGTCGGAAAAATTACAAATAAATGCATTTCATTGCACTTTAAAAAAATATCGAGTCGGATTTTTTTTTCTTTCCGTTCTTTTTTCCTGCGACAGTACTAGACAACGTGTAGGCCCAAGGTTTGATATGTAACGACACGATTAAAGTGTAAAAATCACTTCATATGTATGCACCAGATTCAATTGGAAACTAATTAAACAATCATTATGAATATTGGAATGCAGCTGCTAATTGTATGGAATTGTAATGTGGGTTATATTCAGTTTAATTTAGTTTCATAAAATTGGGGTAAAGCAGCATGGGAGATACCTCCGATTTTGTGAAAGCTTAACAATCGTTGTAGGATAATAATTAATAAATAATCTCCAAAAGTATTTGGATTATTGTATCAGGATTTAATGAAGCAATATATGGCCACAATCTCCCATTTTATAATTCAAATATATCAAACACTTTATATAATTAAAATTGTTTAATGGATATTGATGAAAATTAGAATAAGGATTCTAAACAAAAGATTTGGTGTCATTATATCTTAAGTTTCGTCTTTGTAAGGACGCATAAAATGTTGAAAAACATGGAGTCTTCAAATTGTATGTACAAATGTAACGTTACACATATTTACGCACGTGTTAATGAATACAGACCCAACACGTTGTAGTTTCCGTCGCAAAGGAGGTAAAGACAAGAAATAGAAAAGAATTTCAACTCACTATTTCCGGTTTTAAGATCTTTATTACTCATTCTACCGTCAGGCGTTACTTCTCGTTACGGCTGTAACGTCATCCATGTCTCTAACGTTTTCGTGACACTCTTAAACGTGATCCTGATCACTAACGTCATCCCCAGTCTGCCCACGTGTTCTTTTTATATATTTTCTTTTCTTTCTCGCTGCGACATCACTTCACACACGGTTCTGCATTTGCATACAGCCACCATACGCGCGTCCACGCTTAGTTGCACAAACGAGAACTGTTAAATTCTGATCTTTTGGGAAATACAAACTGCTCAGTTTAGAAATAACACGTTATAATAATCGCATAGTCATGTTATTTCTTTTACACTGCACATAATTTGTATTATTTGTATTACTTGGATTATTATTCTAATCTTGGGTCTTGTTCTAAGGATCCGTGGCTTAACGGATAAAGTATCCAGTTACAAGTGACATTTTTCTGGGGGGGGTGCAAGTTCAATCTTCACATCGGATAATACTCAAAATACAATTGCGAATTATTTAAGACATTTACTCGATTATGGCTGACGGAATGAGAGTATGCTACCGCTGTGGATTAAATAAAGAATTACGTTCGAAATCCAGTGCAAAGATTCCTGAGTTCAACTAGATGTACCTAAGAATGTCGGAGTTACATCGGCCGAAACGTTATGCGAATAACACTCGAAATGAGATCAGTAGTTCGAATAATCCAAATAATCCAATGTTCTCAATAATCCTCATCTCAAAAATTATTCGTTAGAAACATTTAACCATCGACCTTCTTCAGCTGTATCTTATCGAAAACGGGAATCATTCTGTTGAACATGGGAATCTGTGGGTAATCTTACACATTCCACATACTCTCGCGCTATCAGTCATAAGTAATTCGCAACTTTACTTTTAATATGGCCCGCATTAAGGATTGAACTTTCAACCTCAACAATAATCTAACTGATAACTAAATTTAACTCAGTACTTTAACCGTTACGACATGTGTTCTGTTCGAAATTCCGTGCAGATTTCCGACTTCGAAGAAAAGATCCTGAAGTTTGACAAGGTGCAACTGAAGGACATCATCGATTACATCGACCGCAGCATTGCGAAAATATGTCTCAATATGATATAACAGTAGTTCGAATAATAAAATGAATTCGAATCATTATTCCTCGTCTCAGGTTTTAGAAAAAGGTTTTACTTTTGTTATCAAATCAGAAACATTACCGAATGAGGAGAGGTAGATAAACTACAACTAACGAAACATCTAAGAGGACTCATATTTCTTTAAGAAATTTTGAACAGCATATTTAAAAAATTCAAACCAATCGGATTCTATTCATCTTGAATATGAAAAATTGTGTAATAAATAATCTTTGGTGATTAACTTTCAAATTTAGTTTGTTTCCAAAACTTCATTATTGGTTGAGCTAATCTAGTTTTAAAATGTATAAAACACAAGTGATTGTATTAGTACTTGTTTTTGTTTCCTTTTGTTTTTTGAAACGTTAGCAAATCCAATTAAAAATGAACGGTTCAAAAGTAACCAGGCAATAACAGGTTTTCTTACTCCGGAATTGCATAGCAATAAGCGCGAACCATTCACCATCAAAATCGTGATACACAATACAAACAAAAAAAAACTAACGAGAAGGTGAAAACATAACTTCGCCCTAGCGAAAACCGGTTTAATTAATTCAGATGCCCGTTGTTAATTAGATTTTGCAAGTGTGATTAAAAGCAGGAAAATTTTAATTAAACAATATTAATAAATAATCTTTTTGTTTTGTCATCGTAAGAATAACAGCAATAATAAGACAAATCTATTCTGACACCTTGCATAATTAAACGACTACGATGACGACGATGGCGTGGTCATTTGTTGTTGGTGAGTGGTGTGTAAGAGGGAAAGCACGGTTGCATTGTTTTATACAGTCAAATGAGGAAAGGAAAAGAAAAAAAAAAAGAAAAATAGTAGTAGTAGTAGTAGTAGTAGTAGTAGTAGTAGTAGTAGTAGTAGTAGTAGTAGTAAAGGAGGTAGACTTGAAGACAATTTGAAATAAATATAATTTGAAGAAAAGACGAACAACAGATTTCACACGTTAGGTTAAATCGGAAAGCTTAACTTTTCAATATTTAACAGATCGCGTATGAGTGCATAGTAAAATATCAGCAGGAGCTGAAAGATAGCTAGCTTGCAAAGATATTAGCAGCAGCAGCAGCAGTAATCCACAAAAAGGACATACAGAAATTAGGAAGTGTGCGCAAGCTTGCGTGACAAGAAAAAGTCGAGGATGAAACAAAATGCGCGCCTGAGAAAATGGACGTGAAAAATCGGATACAAGAAATGTCAGGCTACAACCAGTATGCACTAGATCATGAAGAAACATCCGCACCAGGTGAGATGGATGTGGCCTCGCAGTGCCAACGAGAGACTTTTAAGCTGGTGTCGAGACAGCAGGAAGTTAATTTAATCTTATGGTAGACGAAATGACGAGATTTATTTATTTATTGTTTGTTTGTTCCTGTAACCTATTACCTGTTTTTTCTTGTTATATAAACTCGGTAAGTTATATTACAAGTTTGGAATTGAAAGTCAATTATCTAAATCAGATTTGCAGTGTGTTGTGGGAATATATCAATGCATAATATGATCATATAAATAAAATATAATATGAATACCATTATAAAATAAATGAATATAAATACCATTATGAAATAATTCCGGCTCATATTCAGCGGGAAGCCATCTTGTCTTTTATAAGAGAAGATGGCTTCCCACTTGATACGGTTCGACCTAACTTATTTTAGATTTTCTTAAATTTAACATTACATCATTATGCATTTTAATCAGAGAACACATAAAGAAATATCCAATGTTGATATACAAATATTGACTTCTCCCGTGCACGAAATAGATCTGTAAAAATTAATTATTAATTAATTTTTAATTATTAATATTGCAAGAGCATCTATTTTCACAAAACCGATTTATATATATATATATATATATATATATATATATATATATATATATATATATATATATATATATATATATATATATATATACTCGGTTTTTTTTTATATTCAAAAGTAATGGACTAATGAATTCAACGAGGTTGTTAGATAGTGCTCAATAAAAACAGCTGATAATACTTGTTGGTTGTTATATAAACATGCTCACATCCCGCTGCTACAAATAGCCACTTGTTTCAATCAAACAACAGATATCATCAGGCAGCGACTTGACTATTCAAAAGTTCAATGAATAACCTATTGTTATTCATTGAACTTTTGAATAGTCAAGTCGCTGCCTGATGATATCTGTTGTTTGATTGAAACAAGTGGCTATTTGTAGCAGCGGGATGTGAGCATGTTTATATAACAATAAACAAGTATTATATATATATATATATATATATATATATATACAAATAAAGGAAAAATGTTTATATTCCAAATTTTAAGATGTTGATCATCTTATCCTTTATTTCTTTAAGTAAAGTTTACATGCACAATTCTTGACAGTACTGTTTCGTAGCGCATAATTATTCATGTAATTATTATGTCAATTCTTGAATTTATTCCATCCTTAACTCATCAGTAGAATTAACTTGAAGAAATAAATAAAGGAAGACGAATATAATTATAAAATCCAAAAATTGAGAAGGAAATTGCAATTATTTCTTTAATTCGTTACGCCATCTTTGAATTTTAATGTAAAGTCACCAACTTTAAATTCCCGTATTATAAATTGTATCTATTTTGATATGCATTAACATAACATATGTAATTTCATATTTTATTAAATGAGTTTTATCCATTACTGCTCTTACTTCATTGTTATATTCAATTAAATTATTACCGTATATGTCTGTTAGATTTGCTTCAAACATTTATATTTTCTCTAATTTAATTTATTCAATTCAAATATACTCTTTAGTTACATCGAGCTTTATAAATTTAAAGATTGGTATAAATAAAAGGTTAAATATAATAGAATAAACATATACACTAATTTAAATTATTATTCATCGGACTACTGTTTTCATATTGACTGTGAGTTTCACAATGTTTCGGTCGATATAACCTCAGACCTTCTTCAGGTGTATCTTGTCGAACTCGGCAATGTTTCTGTCAAACTCGGGAATTTGGACGGAATTTCGAGCGGGGCCCTTTATTTACATCACGGTGGTAGCGTGCTCTTGTTTCTCAGTAATTCGCAAATGTATATTTCGGTCGCACACGCTTCAAAATTCAGGAGAATATCACTTTTACAATTTATCTTTCCCGGTACTCTAATCACTGCGCCAGGGGTCTTTGCGGACAATTCTAGTACGAATTTTAGTAGCCTTAAACCTGCTTTCTATTTCTAGTTGTAAATATCACCATTTATTACTATTTATTAATGTATATCTATCTCTTTACTTATTACTTATATATATTATCTATTGTTTATAATTACTGGTTACCATATGGTATTGAATGCTATGCTAGGTCTACTAAGCAGTTGGTTATTCCCCACCATATGTGCTGCTTCTTTCAGTCGTCTTACTCTCTATCGTTCCTCTCCGTCTATAATTTTTACTTCGTCCCATGATGGTAGATGATTTCCCTTTCATTCCAGATATGGTCAGCTATACCTAACTTTTCAGTCTCTCCACGTACTACGGCTTTTCGGTGTTCTTCAGTATACAGATGACATAAACCCCTGACCTGTGCGAGTTATCAGCACATCTAAGAACGATAATTCATTGTTATTTTCTTTTCCATTGTGAAGTGTATAGTTGGACGGAGCAAGTTAACATGGTCTAGTAACGTTTGAACATCTTCATGATGGGGCCTGAGTATAAATGTCTCATCTACATATCGCAACCACATTGTTGGCTTTAATGGTGTTGATCCTAATGTCATTTCCTCAAACTATTCCATATGTATGCATTGGCCAGTAACGTGGACAATGGTGATTCCATCGCCAGTCCTTCTTCCTGTCGATATACATCAGATCCCATCACTAAGAATGTAGTTTGTACACAGAAGGTCAACATCTCCATTATATTATCAATTGGGATGCAAGTGCGATCTTTCAGAGAGGCATCTGATGTCAGCTTATCCCGTACCACTGTCAGAGACTCACTACATCTAGACTCACCAGCTGGTTGGAACATTGGTTGGGAGAATTTTTTATTATTTCCACGAAAAATTAAGCAACGACACTAATTTAAAGTATGCGGTGTACTTTATACATAAACAATGAGGAATAGAAATAGATTTCAAGGATGTTTCATATATGCAGCTCACCATCAGTTCAGAGATCGGTCCCAGAAGAGAACCATAATATAAAAACACTAGACACGAAACTGAAATATTCAACCTTTTTCTTTTGAGGAAGCTAATTTTTTTCCTCAGTGTCCGTTGGCCATCTTGCTTTTATAATACACTTGTGGAAAGAAAGATTATTTAATCATTCGTAAAGTATATAAAAAAAATATTTTTAAATATACAAAAACAAGTGTAAAATTATCGCTAAGTTAAAGTGAGTCATAAAGATATCTGGAATTAGAATTAAGAACTTAAAGTCTAAATACATATTTAACGTCTGCACTTAATAAAGTCATAATATTAAAACATAAAGAAAAGAATAAAGATATAATAAAAAACAGACAAAACAAGTGTAAGTAAAATATTGTCTCATATCTAAAGGCAGTAACTACGACACTATTATTTAAGTATTATCTTCTTTGATACAAATAAAATTGTTTGTAAAACATATTTTATTGATTTGTAACTAAATTAAAAAATCTTTTTTATATTAAAATATTATCAAAGACATACAAGAAAAATATCTGGAAGAAATAACAAACATGAACTATTCTTGAATCACAATAATTGTATAGGTATAAGATTTGTCTGTTTCTGGTAATAGGAAGTGACTAGAGTGATCTCTCCTGAACGGGAAGAAATCAGGGATGATATTCCCTGAATAAGAAGTAACCAGGGGTGATCTCTCCTTAACAGGAAGTGATCGGTGGGGATCTACCCTGATGACTATATATAGCAGAGACATGGGAGACGATATTTGTTTTTTTCATGGTGCTTATTAACGAGCTGCAAGGACATTTTCTCATTTTATAATCATGTAATTTTATCAAAATTAGAATAAGAATTCTAACCATAAAGTTTACTATCATTATATCTTGATTTCTCTCTTCCTGCAGAAATGGTGCGCATCTATTCTGTTGGAAGAATTAATATTAATATATATTAAATATATAGACTTTTTTTACCTACTCTTAATATATTAATATAGTATGTATCGTGTGTGTGTGTGTGTGTGTGTGTGTGTGTGTGTGTGTGTGTGTGTGTGTGTGTGTGTGTGTGTGTGTGTGTGAATCCAGCCATATTCAGATATTTGTATTGACTTGCTGCCCACTTTTGTCAAACGGCAAGTGGAGAGTATGGTTGTGGTAAGGCACATTTCATACTTTGGGGAAAACTCAGAAGTATATATGAAAACTTCTATAACTTCACCCATCCCAACATCCGAGTCCCAACTGGCCTAATGCAACGCAATTGATAATTATGGTGGGCTTCAGAAGATTGCAGTGAATGTTGGCGCCCATGTTAAATTCAAAATAAAACTATAAAATAAAACATATTTATTTCATTTATGAATTGGGAGGTGGTGGTAGTTGAGTGGTTAACGACACAGACTAACGACTTGGTTTTTCCAAGTTCGAATCCAATTCCTTCGACAAAAATCACTTTTACTTAGGATGTTGACACCTTTAATATGTTCCCTCCTGTAAGTAACTGATGTCTTTTTTTATAAAATATTGGGGAAACCAATGCCCACATTAGAATCGTTGACTTCATGCGAGATGATTATTATTTACAAATTATATTTCAGCAATAAATTCTGAACATTTACTAAGAGGGGAATAGTTTTACACACTAAATAAGGTTGCAACGAAAGTTCTATACGTTCTTAAAATAAAGTAAACAAGGAAAGAATAGAATAACAAATAGGTTTAATGATTTGTTCTATGATTTCCACTGTATGTCCACTTAGTCACTGGAATCGGCTTATCGCATTAAATGTGTAACAAACGTTTCCATCTTCTTTCTATTATTTTCTTCTCCTTGTCTTCCTCTTCTAATTCTTCGTCTTCTCTTTTTCTTCTTCTTTTCAATGCGAGCTTTAATAAACGTCATTGAAAAGAAACATTGCGGATGCTACTTAAAATTCTCGGCTTACTTCATGCATTTATATAATAGAAATATGTTTAGGAAATAAAGTTTTTACTGCTTAGTCTGACAGGTCCGTAGCAAACATTCGAGTGCTATCACCGACATGTTATAAGACGTTGGGAGATTAATTATGAGATGTACAACTCTATCATCGTTTTCCTGTGTCTGTGAACAGAGTCATCCTTTTTTAATTTAAGGGCATATAATCTTTTTCTCAACGCTAATTTGTTGTTGTCCAACATTTTCTTTTGAAGTTATATTCTTCCACACAAATTTAGGATCATCAGGGTCTCCAATTAGCAGTAACGATTCTAAGAGCACAATCGTCGCTTAGACACGTTTTTTTCCCTGGAAAAATATGTAAATTCGCATCTGCTCTTCTTTCGAGGACAATCTTCGTTTCGTTCGTAATGCTCACCAAACCATCTTTAATTATTATCACTTTTAATTGTGCTTTCCATATGACATACTTTCTACTATTTAGTGACACAAGGTTGGTCACTTTTGTTTCCATCGCCATTACATGAAATACTGAGGCACAAAACCTTCTAGCATAAATGAAACTTCACAATGGCCGAAATAAAGGTAACACCTGGCATAATATTTTCGAGATAATGCTGGGCCCATAACTTATGATCAAGAATCAATTGAATCAAAACATATTGTTTCAATATTTTTTACTCATAATGCGATATGGTCCCTCACAGTTGGGAGATTCCATGTTGGAGATTCCTGCTGCTTGAAACTGACCAATCAAATTAATTCACGTTCTGCTATAAACCAATCAGAAAGCAGAATTGCTTCATAAAAATTAAACCTTTTTTAGCAACATTGCACATATTTTTTCGTGTCAACAAGAGAAGAATATTTTGCTATTTGGCTGAAAAATTATAAAGTCCGGTATAAAACAGATATCTACTGAGAATTCATTATCTCCAGGACTTGTATAGAATAACTACATATCGGAAACTCTTTTGAAACTAAACATGGCTTCCAACTCAAGAAGTTATAGACCCGGCGTGAGACTTTACTTCGATGGATCAGAATCAAAATTTTAATTGTGGCAAGTGAAGTTTTAGTTTTACGAATCCAAAAGTTACATAAAGTAATTCAGGCACAACCTGAAAACAAAAACGACCCCGGCTTTATGGAAAACAACACAAATGTCTTTGCAGCATAAATACAGTGCTTAGATGAAAGAAGTCTATCACTGGTAATAAGATAAGCTTTGGGCGATGGCTGCAAAGCATTGAACATATTAAGAGAGCATTATTTATGGAAAGGAAACCCCAAAATTATCTCTTTATATACTGAACTGACATCTCTAAAACGTATAAAAGCCGAGACGATTACAGATTATATTATCAGAACCGAAACAACAGCAAATCCATTAAAAAAAATGTCTTGCTTTAAATATGCTTCATAGTCCAGACTGGAAAACAACTTTAATCAAACAACATAGACATGATTTTTCCTCAATACACACAAGACGATCGCTTTATTTATATTAGGGATAGAGATACAAGAAGATAGCGCCCCTCCCATATAAGAATGTACAACAAAAAAAACTGTACTAAGAGCAGATAACACTAAATTTTTACTGTATAAAAATCTGATATTATAGAAAACTAGCATCAGTGCCCGGCGTTGCCCGGCGTTGCCCGGGTGTTAAAATAAAATCGTCAATTTTTTAAACTTTAACCCCTATTACGACCTCTTAAAATTTATTGTTTTGGGCTCAAATCAAGTTATTAAGTTAGATCCATGTCCAAGGAACCTTTATCTAAAATCTTAAGTGTTTATACCGATAATTGACGGAGGAGTTTGGTAGAGTTCTCAAAGATCAAATCGTTGAACTTTGACCCCTTAAAAGCAAAATTTCTGGCCGAAACCGCTCACATACATTTTCCCAAATCTCAGTACCATGTATATCAGATTTTGAGTCTGTAGACTTAAAATTGACAGAGTTAGTGCGTAGGGAAATGTCCACAGACACACACAAACTCACTTTTACAGATATATAGATATTTTCCAAAGGAGATAACTCTTAGCACACTGGCAGTTATTGACATTTTACCAAAATGCTCATAGGATAAATATTTTCATAACAATAAAAGACAATAAGTTTTTAGTTGTTTCATTATTTTTGTTTGGAACGCCGGTTTGGTTTTATTCTTTACTAGCATGGGCGCCCTGCGTCGCCCGGGTGTTTGGATGTGTATGTTAAGCAAAAAAAAGTGGTAGTAGGAAGGCAGGCTCGAATTCGTACCGCAAAAGAAGAAAAGAACGGGGTAAAACCTAACGTTTATGCTGTTACCACCACCGCCAAAACGGAAGCGACATTTTTTTTTTAATTAAGGCTAGACAATATAAAGGCGAGGATAACTTTCCAAAATATCGGCGAAAAAAAGTGACCCCCCTCCTGTAGAAAAGTGCCTAGTTGAAGGGGAAGATATTAATGTTTTTAGCCAATTTTTCGAGATTTGTCGTATGAAAGATCGAACTTTAAAACGATACTGATCTTGGTAAAGTCCGTCGCCTCTATTCAAAGTTTAAGGCAGACAAGCAAACAAACATACATACATACATTTATATATTGGTAACTAAAAATTTTCGATCCACACTAATGACAAAGCTTGCCCTATCTCTGAATACCCTTTATGTAAAATTTCAAATGTTTAGACCAGAAATTGTCTGAGTAATTTGGAAGAGACCGCACAGGTCAATTTTTTTAACTTTGACCCTTATTATGACCCCTTAAAATTTATTGTTTTGGGCTCAAATCAAATTATTAAGTTAGATCAATGTCCAAGGAACTCATATCTAAAATTTCAAGTGCGTAGACCCAAAATTGCCCGAGGTGTTTGGTAGAGTTTTCAAAGGTCAAATCGTTGAACTTTGACCCTTTAATCGCCAAATCTCTGGCCAAAAACCGATCACATCGATTTCCCCAACTCTCGGTAACCTGTATATCAAATTTTTAGTCTGTACACTAAAAATTGACAGAGTTATTGCGTAGGGAAATGTACACAGACACACAGATACACAGACACACAGACACTTTCACTTTTATATTTATACTAGCATTTCAGCCTGGCGTTGCCCGATGTTTGGATGTGTATGTTGAGCAAAAAAAAAGTGGTAGTAGGAAGGCAGGCTCGAACCCGTAGCGCAAAGGAGGAAAAGAACGACACACAGATACACAGATACACAGACACGTTCACTTTTATATATATATATATATATATATAGATAGATAGATAGATAGATAGATAGATAGATAGAGAATTAAACAAAAATATACACGTATACATAAATATATATGGAATCAATTTTGTGTTTACTATAACCTTTTTATGAAAATAGTATGCAAGTATAAAACATGTAGAATATCTGTATGAATATAATTACACGTAATAGTTAACTACAGATGATTATCCCATAAGAAAACCGAAAAAAACTAATAGGGAATTAATTAAAATGAATGTTTAAAAGAATATGCAAATTAGCTAGATCTTTTGCAGATGAATGTAATTGCACGATCTATATATAAGAAAAATTGTATGTTTTAGAAAAGAGGCTTGCCTTTTTTCTGTGGTTCTTGGCCTTCGGGCCGGGATCAAAGTGTAGTATCTGTTCCGGCAGATACTGCAAGCTATGACTAGCTATGACTAGCAAAGACCAGATGTGGGGGTAACCCCACATGCCTGACCTTTAACCAGCTCCCATTTCCCACCTCTCGGGAGCTGGTCCCCTTTTTCCCTTCCCCCTCCCTTCACTCCTCACATTAAAAATCGGCCTTGTGCCTAATTTGCTCGGTGGGGGAGCAAATAAATACCATCTGCTCTCGAATCGGCTGCAGGTTGTTATCGACGAGTTGGTTGAACCGGAACAGAACTACGCTGTGAAGGGGAGATCGATTCAGAACAACTTGCACCTGATCCGCATGATCCTAGAGGGGGGAATAGATGACGACACGGAAGCCGCGCTGATAAACTTAGATCAGTCCAAAGCTTTCGATAGGGTCGACCATCGTTTCCTGGCATCTGTCTTCGAGGCCGCCGGTTTTAAACCGGACTTTTGCAAGTGGATCTCCATAATGTATCGACAGCCCAGGGCTGTCGTGCAAGTGAACGGAAAGCGCTCGAAACCCTTTGTTATCTCTCGGTCGGTTCGTCAGGGTTGTCCGCTGTCGCCCCTGCTTTATGTCCTGGCTTTGGAGCATCTTCTCCGCAAGCTGAGACATGGGGAGGCAAATTCGGCCCTGCGCGGAATGGCTCTGCCTGGCGGCTCAGCTGCCAAGGTATCCGCGTTCGCCGATGATGTCACGATCTTCGTGTCGGGCTTCAGAGACATTGAGGTCGTGTCGGAGGCACTCACACAGTACGAAAGAATTACAGGGGCCAAGATAAACCGCAACAAGTCGGTAGGACTGCGGTTGGGCGCATGGAGTGGCAACGCAAACCTCCCTGCGCCCTTCAGCTGGACAGATGGCCCGGTCCGGATCCTCGGCGTGTGGTTCGGACCGGGTCTCCAGCTTGACAAGAATTGGTTGGAGGTACGGTCAAAGGTGGAGGCTGCAGTCAATTCGTGGCTTCCTAGGAAACTTTCCTTAAAGGGTAGAGCTGAGGCGTGCGCCACTTACGTCTTTCCTCTCATCCTTTACCGACTGGCCGTACTTCCCCTGCCTGCACAACACCTAAAAGCTCTTGTCGAACTCTTGTCCTCGCTCCTTTGGGACAGAGGAAGACACTGGGTGAGCAGACAGGTCTGTATTCAACGTCCGTGTGAGGGAGGCTTGGGAATGCCGGACTTGAAGTGTCATCGAGATGCTGAGAGGCTGGCCTTCCTGAGCCACTATATGCAGGATGACCAACCGTGGCACCCAGTGGTTACTGCCGCCTTCCCCGACCTCGTTCTCGACCCTTCCATCGAGAGCCGTCGCAGGCCGCGGGGAGAATCTGCCTACATGAAAGAGTGCCGAGCCGCGCTAAAACGACTACCAAGGTCCAGTGACCTTGTGACTGCTACCCGTAGGGAACTCCACAGGGATCTAGTGAAGGGGGCCGCTGACGACCCGCTATGCGCGCGTTTGGGGTGGCAGCAGAGTGAGATCCGCTCCGCGTGGAGCTGGGCGCCAGGTTCGAGTCATCTGAACAATTCGGAGTTCTCTCTGACCTGGCGATTGGCCCGAAATGCACTTCCACTCAACAAGATACAATGCAGTTCTGGGTTTCTGGAGTCGCCTGATTGTCCCCGTTGTGGGACAATGGCCGTGGAAACTACGGATCACGCTTTCTTCGATTGCCGCGAACTCCGCCAGTACTGGTCGTATGTCAGTGGGGTGACGGCTCGCATCGATCCTGAGCATCCTCGCCCAATTACTGTATCCAATGTTGTGGACAACGTGAGGCCGCCGTGGGACCGGGAAAGACAAATGGTCTACGTTACGATCCTGGCCGTGGCGAGAATGGTGATTTGGACGTCGCGTCTGCAAGGTTGCCGGGGGGGGTGTTGTCTTTTTCTGATCAAGATCTGATCGCTTTCTTTAAACACCAACTACGGGTGAAGATCAGATGTGATAGAAGAAGGCTGCATCGTGCGGCATTTGACAGAAGATGGATACATGTGACAAGTCTGTGTGTACGAAGAGGAGCCAAATTTGAATACGTGTTCCCCGCCTAGGTGTGGAACGCGCAGTTCTGTAAAGTTAAATTAAACAAGTAGTCTCTCAGCTAGCTGAGTGTGTGTTCCATCCCTCCCGGATTAGGAAGCCTCCAAGATCCCCATCCCCTCTTACCTGCAATTTTTGTTTTCACCCCTTCCTCTAAATTTTACCCATCTTGGAGAAAAAGAAATACAAACTAACCTCCATCCCTTACCCACAAAAATTTTCTTTTCTCCATTCACCCCCATCTAGAGGGAATCCCCACCTAGAGACTGACCCGCAGAAGCGAGGTTCCTTTTACAAACCTAGTGGAACGGGCAGTCTATCAACTAGACGGGGTTGGGAGGGTCCTACTAATCACCTTTTGTTTTTTCTTCCCCCTCCCTCGACACAAATGAATTATTGTTACCATTTTATTGTTATCTTTTTTGTTTTTACACGTCAATAAAAAATGTTTTAAAAATTGGGAGTTACTAGGACGTCCCCCAATATGAAAGGGTGAATGAGGTATTATGGTGAAAGAAGATACTAGCTGGGAGAAACTTTTGACTTTGTTTAGTTCTGGAGTGACAAGGATGACCAACGACCCCCAAAATCCCCCCTTTTGAGTTGGCCATGTGCCTAAGTTTTTTGTTCAACGTTAATTTTGAATGTATTTTTTTTAACATGAATAAAAGATTTAATATCTCAAAGTGTAGTATCTGTTCTGCAGATGCTGCACTTAAGATAATTTGTACCAGTCAATGGAGGGGAAACCCCCTATACTGGGACAATTATTATTTTTGGTAACCAGAGTGCCCCCTTTTTGTCTACTTTTAGGGGAGCTGGTTTTTACCCCACATTAAAAACGGCCTTGTGCCTAATTTGCTTTGGTGGGGAAGCAAATAAATACATTGCCTTTTTTCTGTTGTTCTTGGCCTTCGGGCCGGGATCAAAGTGTAGTATCTGTTCCGGCAGATGCTGCACTTAAGATAATTTGTACCAGTCAATGGAGGGGAAACCCTCTATACTGGGACAATTATTATTTTTGGTAACCAGAGTGCCCCCTTTTTGCCTACTTTTAGGGGAGCTGGTTTTTACCTCACATTAAAAACGGCCTTGTGCCTAATTTGCTCAGTGGGGGAGCAAATAAACACCATCTGTTCCGGCAGATACTGCAAGCAAAGACTATATGTGGGGGCGACCCCACTTATAAGACCTTGGTCAATGAAGGGCCAACCCTTCATACCAATTGTCACTATCCAGCTCCCCTACTCCCCGGGGAGTTGGTCCCCAATTCCCCTTCACTCCTCACTTTAAAAATCGGCCTTGTGCCTAATTTGCTCAGTGGGGGAGCAAATAAATACCATCTGTTCCGGCAGATGCTGCACTTAAGATAATTTGTACCAGTCAATGGAGGGGAAACCCTCTATACTGGGACAATTATTATTTTTGGTAACCAGAGTGCCCCCTTTTTGCCTACTTTAAGGGGAGCTGGTTTTTACCTCACATTAAAAACGGCCTTGTGCCTAATTTGCTCAGTGGGGGAGCAAATAAACACCATCTGTTCCGGCAGATACTGCAAGCTATGACTAGCTATGACTAGCAAAGACCAGATGTGGGGGCAACCTCACATGCCTGACCTTTAACCAGCTCCCATTTCCCACCTCTCGGGAGCTGGTCCCCTTTTTCCCTTCCCCCTCCCTTCACTCCTCACATTAAAAATCGGCCTTGTGCCTAATTTGCTCGGTGGGGGAGCAAATAAATACCATCTGTTCCGGCAGATGCTGCAAGCTATGACTGGCTATGACTAGCAAAGACCAGATGTGGGGGCAACCCCACATGCCTGACCTTTAACCAGCTCCCATTTCCCACCTCCCGGGAGCTGGTCCCCTTTTTCCCTTCCCCCTCCCTTCACTCCTCACATTAAAAATTGGCCTTGTGCCTAATTTGCTCGGTGGGAGAGCAAATAAATACCATCTGTTCCGGCAGATACTGCAAGCTATGACTAGCAAAGACCAGATGTGGGGGCAACCCCACATGTCTGACCTTTAACCAGCTCCCATTTCCCACCTCTCGGGAGCTGGTCCCCTTCCCCCTCCCTTCACTCCTCACATTAAAAATCGGCCTTGTGCCTAATTTGCTCGGTGGGGGAGCAAATAAATACCATCTGTTCTGCAGATGCTGCACTTAAGATAATTTGTACCAGTCAATGGAGGGGAAACCCTCTATACTGGGACAATTATTATTTTTGGTAACCAGAGTGCCCCCTTTTTGCCTACTTTTAGGGGAGCTGGTTTTTACTCCACATTAAAAACGGCCTTGTGCCTAATTTGCTTTGGTGGGGAAGCAAATAAATACATTAAATAAATAGAAAACAGTGTTTTTAATATGAATATGAATACACACAAAAGAAAAACGAATTTATAGGAATATAGAAGATAGATTTTTTCAGCTATTGAGATAAATCTGCGTCGCCAAGACGTGTTTAAAACATTCCTTTCAAAATAATCAAATCATTAAATTTGAGTATTTATTTACAGCTCTTTGTTTCAAAATGGACAGCACTCTGTCTTATAACTAGACTTGTTGTTACCTGGGATACATTTAAAACATTTTAATTTTTAATATTTTTGCACGTTTAAATTTATGCAGAAAGTTAGATAAAATGCAAGTCGGAATGTAGATAATTCTGATTATATTCTTCAATTTAAAAGGGTTATCACTTTGCTTGTTTTAATTTTTAGGGGGTTATTTAAATCGGTTTAATAATGACAATGGGGTAATCTAAGTAATTATAAAAATGATGTAGCGCACTATATTATTATCGTTTTAATAATATGCTAAAAGAAAAACAAATAAAAATTGGCTATTCAAAGGCAATTTTTATTAGGGAGCTTACATGTTATTTAGGTCTGACTTTAAATGTATTAGTAAGATAGAGTACACGTCAGATGGAATGGCCAAAATATCACCACTGCGTTCGACTTTAATTCTCATGGGACATTGTTCTCCACAATATTCTGGAACGAGGTCGGAGATGCGCCGTTGTACAATTCATGCTCTCTACAGATTTTAGTTATGACAACAGGACTATTTTCAGTACTCTCCAAAATGCATCGCTAGATTGCCACGAATAATAGGGGCGTGCCAAGGGTGATGAAAATAAAGTTTTCAGCCACGGTAATAGTCTTTCGTGGGGTTTCAAGTTAGGGCCACATCATGCCACCTCACATCTTGGAAGTCGGCTTGATAGTCAACACCAAAATATACCTGGATGTTCTGTAGAGTGTTGTGATCCTCTGATGTAATCAGAATACCGCTGGCAGACACTGCGTGTCGCAGCAGGACCTAGCGCCGGCCTAAAAGTTCAAAGAAGCTAAGCTTCAGAAAGTTTGCTATAACTTTGTACCCTCTCTCACTTCCCCCCTTCTCCCCTGAACTTCGTTTGGTCATACGTCGAAAACATCACCAACATGACCTCCATAACACAAAGCCAGCCTGAGCCATCCATTGAGTTATAGACGAGCTCCCGCCAGCGCTTGTAGAAAAGACATGCTCCCAGTTCCTGACCCGTATCGAGGCGGTAATTGAGGCTGAAAGCAGCTACATTGAATAAATATCAGCTCTGCTCCATAATCAAGTTACATGAATTGATTTTTTTCTTTTCTTTTTTTTTACAAGGTGGTCACCACTTATCAAACCCGGAAGCCACTCATAAGGGTTATTGCATGTACAGTACGTTAGTGTGGAAGTTGTTTACGTTGGACTTGTTGTAGTCAGGTGAGAAGCAGGCAGACGGAACAGAGTTCCACAGGCCTGCAGTTCTAAGAAAGAAGCTTTGTTCATGGTTTCAATAAAACTATTAAAATAAAGCTTTTCTTTAGAGCGACACGTTTATCGTTCCACCCTGTAATAACTGAATTGTGTCAGCATTTGATTATGGTGGGGGTGTTATTTTATTTCTCTCATTTAAGTAGCAATAGACGTTTCTTCTAGCGTGTAGTTCCTGCTATCTCTTTTTCAAACTGTTTGATAGTATTTGCAATGGTATGCACCTCTAGTTTGAGTGCCCCTAGTATTTTCCAATAACGTCCATTTTCTATTTCTCTTTGTCAGACTATTCAGTACTCTTTTACCGGTGCTCAGACAGCTTAAAGAAGATTGAAGAAAAAACGGACAACATTTCTGAAAGATTTTCTGAACCAAGTTGTTTCACAAATCTCCAAAATGACTTCAACGTAACGCTTCAGTTCACGCAGTACGGATATTTAAGCTGATGCTAAATATGATTTATTTTTCTTTATTTGTATTTTTCTCTCTTTTTTGTGTTTATGTTGTACATCCAACTTATAAATCAAGACGGCGAACGATTTTAAAACGTTAAATGGCGTCCATCTTGTCATCCGCGTCGCAAAGATTTACACTTGCTAACCAGATATAAAAGAAACAGTGATTGATCGCGGTCGTTAGAAAAACGTCACGATTCGATGCGCATCGAAAATTGAAGAATTGCGTTTTTTCCTCTTTGCTACAATAAAATGACAACCTTTAATGTATCGGTCGAAAATGAAAAGCGATCGCTGAACAAACCTACGAGCGTTTATATATTAGAATCCACACGTTGCTTAGTTTAGAAATCTACATATAATAATCTACGTTTCTTCAGTTCTTATGAGCACTGGTGAACATTTACTCATTTATCTGTATAAGAGCCATGTACGCCCTAAAATGGAGTACTGTTGCTACATCTGGACAGGAGCTGTTCGGTGTGCTCTATCGAACATTGGTAGAGTTAAAAACCGACTTGGAAGCCTAGTATGTGATGCCCTTTTCTCTTCCCTGCAACTTCTTCCCCACAGAAGAGACTGTGCTTTATCGTTATTTTCATGTGCTCGACTGAACTCCAATCTATGAGACCCATTGCAAAACTTTCACAAAAAACACTATAAACGATTTCCCCACTTTCTATCTGTGCCAAAATCTAAACGCAAATAACATGAACAAAGCTTCTTTCGCAGAACTGCCCACCTGTGAAACACTGTTCTGCTGTCCTGCTTCCCGGTTGAATACAACACAGTCGCTATCAAATCCAATCAAAACAAGTTCTTGTTGAACCGTCCTCATAAATAATCAAATTCTACCCAATTTACACCATTAACGATTACTACACTATCACTTTACATTCATTAACCTCCATCCTCGAGTGACCTTCGGGCCTTGATGAGTTCGTTACTCCCAAGTAAAAAAAAAATCAAAAGTGTATTTCGATGATAGCTTTTTTTGTCGCGCTACGATAAAAAAAATAAACAACATAATTTGTTGGTAGAACTCAGCTAATTTCTAAGTGCGTGTGATATTGTCAGCACATGAAAAACTCCCAAGCGTTATCCGTTAATAGCTGTCTGGTTGTAGTAGGGATTTTTTTCCTATCTTTTCGCTGGTGCTAGGGCAGTGACAATAGATTTAGTATAGTATAAGGACGTTCATCCTCCCAAACTATGACATCTCTTTTTGAGAAGGGTTGGTTCATTGCTAATCGCCTGAAGTGCTCTTAGTGGGGAATACCGACAGAGCTGCCCATGTATTCCTAATTTGGGTGCTGCCTCTCCCATCCAACTTTCCAACTCTTGTGTCACATTTTCTCGCTGTGAAAGATGAATACTATCTGATTGTGTCGGCCTCGCAGTGATTTTTTTTCTTTTTTTTGCTCTCGTCCGAGAGGTCTCTCCAGGGGAACCTCTTAGCCACCAAATCAAACTGCCGTAAACTCGTCAACTTTCGATAAGTGTTAATGAGTGTGCTATAGTAACTGAGACAACAGCGTATTAATAGTTTATGGTGGAAATGGTGTAGAATTGGATTATTTAGAGGGTGACAGTTATACAAGAATTTGTTTATATTGAACTTGGAGACGACAATATTGCAGTCAGCTGGAAATCAGGTCAGTGTAACAGAGTTGCACAGACCTAGGTAAGAAGCATTTTTCATGGAATTTGCGAATAGATATATGCAGAGATAGAGAGTGGGGGAAACTATTGATGGTCGTTGTATCCCTTTGAGTGTTTTTGTGAAAGTTTGGCAAGGGGGGGGCATAGATTAATAACTGACCCTGGGTTCCTGGCTCTGGGAGGGGGGTCCATGACATGAGAGTGGAATTCAAATGTCTCAACAAAATATGATCGTAAAAGAAATAATACACGTAATACAAAAAGTCCTTTTTTTTTTTTTTTACACAGTGATCACCACTTATCAAGGCCCGGAAGCAACTCAGGGATAAGGGTTATTGCAAGTACATCACGTTAGTGAGGAGATTTTATGAAGTGTTTAATTAGGGGGGCGGTTCATTAGGAATTTGTTAACATTAGACTTGAAGACATCCAAGTTGTAGTCCGGAGGGAAGCAGGCAGACGGAACAGAGTTCCACAGGCGTGCAGTTCTAAGAAAGAAGCTTTGCTCATGAAATCCGCGTTTTGATTTAGGCACAGATATAGAGTGGGGGAAATTTTTCACAGTCGATTCAGCTAGACGGGTGATTTTCGTGAATGTTTGGCGAGGGGAGACCAGGGATTGGAGTTCAGACGAGCACCTGCCATGAAAATAACGATAAAACAAGGATAGGCTCGCAACGTCTCTTCTGTGGTAGAGGGGTTGCAGGGTAGAGAAAAGGGCATCCCCCACTAAACCACGAAGTCTATTTTGTACTCTGTCAAGGCATGATAGGCTGTTTTTGGCAGCTCCTGCCCAGATATGGCAACAGTATTCCACTCTTGGCCGTACTTGGCTTTTATATAGATAGAGAATTGCATCAGTAGTGAGATATCTTCTGGAGCGGTAGAAGGATCCCACCATCTTTCCAGCGACCTTGGCAACAGACTTGATGTACGTGTTCCATTTCAGATCAGGAGTAAAGGTCAAACCCAGAAGCTTGTCAAAACACGGGGCCTCACCCAGACGAGAGCCATCCATCACAATTGATGCCAGCTGGGGATCAGAGCGTTGATGATGTAAGGATAGGAGTTTGGTTTTAGATGCATTAAAGGTAACTAGCCACATCTTCCCCCACTGAACCACGCGCTCGAGATCAGAGGAGAGAGAATCCGAGAGAACTTTGTCATTTACAGCCTTTGATGTGTTGCCGTAGATGGTCATGTCATCAGCATAGATGTCAACGAATGATTTAAGTATGTGTTTAGGGAGGTCATTGATGTAGATCAGGAAGAGAGTTGGGCCCAGGATTGACCCCTGAGGGACTCCAGCATTTATATTGCAGGCCTCCGATTTTTGTCCATCTACCACTACTCTTATGAGCCTATCGGAGAGAAATGATTTAATGATTGAGAAAACATTTCCAGTTATACCGTAGCTGGAAATCTTGTGAAGTAGACCCTTATGCCATACTTTGTCAAAGGCCTTTGATATGTCAAGAGCAATTGCCCTAGAAAGGAAGCCTTTGTCAAGAGATTCACTAATCCTGTGGGATATAACCGTCAGCACATCTGCAGTAGATCTTGCAGAGCGGAAACCATATTGTGTGTCACTAAGAAGTTTTTTTCTGCTGAGGTGGTTGACTATTTCTCTATTTAATATAGATTCCAGCAACTTACTCATAACACACAGGAGACTTATTTGTCTGCATTGAGAGGGAGATGACTTATCACCTGAATTCTTAAATACAGGGCAAACTGATGAGGTCTTCCAGGGGGTCGGAAAGCACTTCTCCTTAAGGCAGCGCTTAAATAGTTTCGTAAGTATGGGAGCAAGTTCTGGTTGAAGCTTTTTTAACACTATAATTGGGATGCCATCAGGGCCAGTTGCTTTACTGGAATCTAGGTTTTTTATTAGCTTGGCGACCTCATGCACGGATATTTGTATATTACCTAGCTTGTTCTGTGTTATTGGATCAATGTATTATTTTAAGAACAATAAAATCAAATAAAAACACAGATCAGAGCTAATACAGTAACATGATTAATACGTTATTTTTATTGAAGTTTTATTTACACTGTATCGTATCTGTATGACCAGTATGATTTTTAGTAGCAAAAATATTATGCGGAGTCATTACATTCGTGATAATTTACCAAAGTTGTTTCTCTATTATGGTTACTTTTAAAACTTTCGGACCACACTGCATACTATTTGAACAAATTAACTCTGAACTAAGCAGGCTTACATTTTATAACAAGGGTATTAGATCATCATGATTTTTCTAGTATACTTGGCCCATTAAGTTTTTCAGTGTTTCCTTTTCACTGTGGCTTTTTTCAGCACTGACTGTTGTATGTTCGTCTATCTAATGTAGTTGTTTCATTGACATCATATTATTACAGGAACAAGTCGTCTGTTCTTGTAAGTGAGTAAATATGAGATAGAATAGATCTGATATGTACGTCGAGGAGGCAAACGTGCAATGCGTTCATCAGAGCACATTCCGTTAAGATATTTGTAAAACAGGCAAAGAGATGCGGTGATGAGACAGGGGTTAGAACCTAGTTTATAAATTGGGACCTATTAGATTGAATATCCTTTTTTGGGACCCTATCTAACAGGGAGAGGCTAGTAGTAGAAGCACAAGCCAAGATGTAGCAACAATACTCCATGCATGATTGAATGGTGGCCTGGTAGATGTACAGGATACTCTGAGGTGTGAGCAGTATTCTAGCACGATAGAGAGGGCCAACCTTCCTGACAACAGATTTAGAAATGTCCTCAATGTATTTATTCCAGTTCATATTGTTTAGTCGAGGAGATCAAAGGAAGGATACTAAGGTAGGGAGGTATTTGTCATGGATAGCAGAGATTTGAGAGGCTTCTTGTAATTGTTAAAGGAGAGCAGCTTAGTCTTATTAGCATTAAATTTTACCATCCAGTTGCGGTTCCATTCTACTACGGTCTGGGAGTCATTTACTAAGAATTCAGCCATTATCTTAGATTTATGTACATCCGTTCTTCCCTCGTGCATGTTATAGAACGTTGTATTATAAGCAAATATAACCATCTCAGATTAATATCATCAGGGAGGTCGTACATGGATATCAGGAATAAAAGTGATCCAAGGATCGACCGCTGAAACACTCCCGTTATGCTACTATGATGAACGTCTATCAATGACAACCTGGATCGTCTTATTGTCTAAGAAAGATCTAATCATATTTAGTATATGTTTAGTTATACTGTATGATCTCATTTTCATTAGCAGCAATAGAGAGATAAGAATTTCATGTCATAAATGCATAAGTTTAGTCATTATAACAATACTATTTACAATCGCTTTGATCTATTTGAGCGGAATAAACTTTTGAAACGCTTATCTTACTTCTGATAGCCTCTCCTTTTTTTATCAATAACTTCTTAGCTGTCCCCGGGTACCTGGTTCCCAGAGGGGCAGCCATAGCATCACAGTGGGGAGCCAAATGTCTAGTTACCTCGATAAGATATAATTGTAGAAGTAATACACAAGTAATACCACAATGCAAAACACATATCCTGAGGCCAACAGACTCACTTTCATAATTATAAAATCAAATGAGAACTGATGCAGTCACATAATGAATACAGCTTTTTCACTTCCATTGTCACGCATCAAGAACGTCCGCATGATTATAATCATTTTAGTAGCAGCAAATGATTCGGAGTCATTAGATTTGTGATATTTTCTCAAAATTATTTCTCTATTACGGCTAGTTTTGTCAGGATAACAACTTTCGGACAACACTGTATAATATTTAAATAAATGAATTCCGTAATAAGTGAATAAATACATGCTTACATTTTATAACAAGACGCAGATAATCATGAATTTTTCTAGTATATTTTATCTATAAAGTTTTTTTGTGTTTTCTTTTCGTTGTTGGCTCTTTTGTATGTTCGTCTATGTTATGCATTTGTTTCATTGACTTCGTATTGCTTATTAGAATCTGTGCTATATTTATAAAACAATTTTTGCTTTTATGATTGCGTGTTTAGTATTTTTAAACTGGTCTAATTTTCAGGAGATGGACAAAATAGTTTGTTTTTTTATAAATGTCTGATTATCATAGATGAATTTAGATAATCAAGTGATCTGTTTCTCTATGCCATATGACACGACACTATACAAAACAACAGCTCATTAACCCACACCACACAACACACTACTATAGATTAATACGCCAGATTACATAACACCACAGTACACCGCAATTCACCACATCACACTACGCAACAGCACATTACAATATGCTACACTACACCAAACCACATAAAATCTCACAACACAACACTATGCTGTATTACATTACACTACATGACACCACGCAACGTTACACTACACCATGTCACACTGGTGTACTAAACTTGCTTTTAGTGACTAGAAATAATAAAGCAAACGAAAAGTGAAAATAAAAACGTCAAAAGTCAATTAGTACATAAAATCAGTATTCGTGTGAAATATCAAAATCTAATGAAATAAAACACTAAACGCAACATCAAATAGAATATGAGCTGTAGTACACACACACACACACACACACACACACATATATATATATATATATATATATATATATATATAAATGGGGAATTGTTTTTTTTTTACACAGTGATCACCACTTATCAAGGCCCGGAAGCCACTCAGGGATAAGGGTTATTGCAAGTACATTACGTTAGTGAGGAGATTTGCTGAAATGTTTACTTTAGGGGGCGGTTCATTAGGAATTTGTTAACATTCGACTTGAAAACAACCAAGTTGTAGTCCGGAGGGAAGCAGGCAGACGGAACAGAGTTCCACAGGCGTGCAGTTCTAAGAAAGAAGCTTTGTTCATGGAATCTGCGTTTTGATTTAGGCACAGATATAGAGTGGGGGAAATTTTTCACAGTGGATTCAGCTAAACGGGTGTTTTTCGTGAAAGATTGGCGAGGGGGGACCAGAGATTGGAGTTCAGACGAGCATCTGCCATGGAAATAACGATAAAACAAGGATAGGCTCGCAACGTCTCTTCTGTGGGAGAGAGGTTGCAGGGTAGAGAAAAGGTCATCCCTCACTAAGCCACGAAGTCTATTTTTTACTCTGTCAAGGCAGGATAGGCTGTTTTTAGCAGCTCCTGCCCAGATATGGCAACAGTATTCCATCCTTGGACGTACTTGGCTTTTATATAGATAGAGAATTGCATCCGTAGTGAGATATCTTCTGGAGCGGTAGAAGGATCCCACCATCTTTCCAGCGACCTTGGCAACATACTTGATGTACGTGTTCCATTTCAGATCAGGAGTAAAGGTCAAACCCAGAAGCTTGTCAAAACACGGGGCCTCACCCAGACGAGAGCCATCCATCACAATTGATGCCAGATGGGGATAAGAGCGTTGATGATGTAAGGATAGGAGTTTGGTTTTGGATGCATTAAAGGTAACCAGCCACATCTTCCCCCACTGAACCACGCGCTCGAGATCAGAGGAGAGAGAATCCGAGAGAACTTTGTCATTTACAGCCTTTGATGTGTTGCCGTAGATGGTCATGTCATCAGCATAGATGTCAACGAATGATTTAAGTATGTGTTTAGGGAGGTCATTGATGTAGATCAGGAAGAGAGTTGGGCCCAGGATTGACCCCTGAGGGACTCCAGCATTTATATTGCAGGCCTCCGATTTTTGTCCATCTACCACTACTCTTATGAGACTATCGGAGAGAAATGATTTAATGATTGAGAAAACATTTCCAGTTATACCGTAGCTGGAAATCTTGTGAAGTAGACCCTTATGCCATACCTTGTCGAAGGCCTTTGATATGTCGAGAGCAATTGCCCTAGAAAGGAAGCCTTTGTCAAGAGATTCACTAATCCTGTGGGATATAACCGTCAGCACATCTGCGGTAGATCTTGCAGAGCGGAAACCATATTGTGTGTCACTAAGAAGGTTATTCCTGCTGAGGTGGTTGACTATTTCTCTATTTAATATGGATTCCAGCAACTTATACATAACACACAGGAGACTTATTGGTCTGAATTGAGAGGGAGATGACTTATCACCTGAATTCTTAAATACAGGGCAAACTGATGAGGTCTTCCAGGGAGTCGGAAAGCACTTCTCCTTAAGGCAGCGCTTAAATAGTTTCGTAAGTATGGGAGCAAGTTCTGGTTGAAGCTTTTTTAACACTATAATTTGGATGCCATCAGGGCCAGTTGCTTTACTGGAATCTAGGTTTTTTATTAGCTTGGCGACCTCATGCACGGATATTTGTATGTTACCTAGCTTGTTCTGTGTTATAGGATGAAATATGGGGAGTTGATTGCCTTCGTCGCATAGGGTAGAATTAGCTGCAAAGTTCTTTGCAGATAGTTTGGCCTTGTCTGACGCTGACGAGATTACCTCTGGTCCATTGATAATGGTTGGGATAGAACGCACACTTCTGTTCAGGATCCTATTTGTTATTTGCCAAAACTGGTGGGATCCAAGCCGCTGATCAGCTACCTTTGATTTAACAGACTGGGCATATAGCTCTCTTGCATTTTTTATTACTCTTTTACAGTGGTTGCTGGCAGACCTAAAAGCAGCTTTAGTCTCAGTGCATCTATTACGTTGGTAGCTATGGAAAAAGTGATTTCTGTGCGCGATAGCAGCAGCACATTCTGGGGAGAACCATGGCTGGCTGTTAGGTTTTTGTTGGAATTTTTTAGATGGTATGAATTGGTCTATGCCTGCAATTAACCATTCGGTCAGATCTGATACTATAGAGGACACATCCTTTTTAAACATGGAGTGCAGAGGTAAATCAGATATGAATGTACGGAAGCTATCCCAGTCGGCCATAGAGTATCGGTATACAGTACGGTGGAGGGGTACGTCTGGGGGCTTCTTACATTTCGTTTTTATCTTAACTGATACGACGGAGTGGTCGGAGGATCCTAGAGGAGAATGAACGGAATATGAATATAGCTCAGGGGAAGTTGAAAGAAAAAGGTCTAAGAGGCTTGCATATTGACCGGGTGTATCGGGCACACGGGTGGGTTCGCGAACAATCTGAGTGAGATCATAAGCAATGGCATCATGACAAAACCTCCCCTCATCATCTGTCTTATTTGAATTGGTCAGCCATTCCACGTTATGGACGTTGAAGTCACCACATATGTGGATGTTAGCCGAGGGATGTGAAGACAGTATGTGGTCTATTTTCTCAGATATGCTCTTAAAGATAGTAACTCCGCTGTTGTGGGGCCTATAGAGGGCAAATATAAATGCAGTGGTGTTAGCAAGTGCAACCCTGAAGCACATATAGGGTAAATTAGGATCTTCTCTAGAGATATCCCTGCCACACGGGAAGCCATCCTTAATGTAGGCACATATTCCATGCCCATGGCGATCTTGGGGGTCAGATTTAGCTGTTAAATTTGAGTATCCGTTAATTATGAACTCATCTAGGGAAGTGGTCGGCCCTATTCCAGTTTCACTTAGAAAGAATATGTCCGGTTTCGTCTCCTGTAATTGGGTTTCAACCTCTGGAAGGTTGGAACGTAGACCCCTGATGTTGGAGAAGGAGACCTGGTAGTAGGGGTCTACGTTGGAAGATGGGGTTCTAGGTTTAATCGAGTTTTTATTCTGGAGATATTTCATGTTGAGGTTTGGGGATTTGTGGAATAGGTCGGCATACTTGGTTAGAGCAGTACAGAGAGGGAAAGTAAGAGAGAAAAAGACAGGAAATTTATTTTTAGGAGCACACGAAAAGGTAAAGCCGTAACAATTACCCACTAGTATAGCATCGAGAGGCCCCACCAGAGACTACTGCATGGTCCAGATCCACTCACCAAATGGCAATACAGCAGTCCCAGTACTTTGCGCCTGCTGATAGGACAGCCTCCTTAGTGGTTAATCCAAGGTTCGGGCCCCTGACTATCAGGCGGATAACGTCAGCCCAGACAAACGTTTACCTCCAGCACCCTTACTAGTGACATGGCCACAAGGACAGATAGAGACAGAAAAATTTCCGACATCTCAGACTACTGGTCACCAAGTACTACCGACCTTTAAGCAGCTTTTTCTTCACCCTTTGTCAGAAAAATCACCCATTGAATGAGGACTGGATGACAAAATAGGAGAAGCGAGAGTTACTGGAGCTGCCGATAACACATCCACTGTATTATCTACTCTCCATTAAAAAAAGGGGGGGGTGAATGGGGACAAGTGACTTACTTAATATCTAAGTAGTAAGTCCGGTGCTAAATTAACAATTCAGGACACTTGATGATAATCTCCCCTCCCATATTAATGGGTGGAAGTTTGTCGTTATCTATCGAGTTTAAATTATTAGAGTTTCATCTTATAATTAATTAAAAACCAATAATTAACTATTATCAGTTTGTAAAGTCGGCTTAATATTAATTTACATTCGAGTTTAGATAATTATTCAAGGTTTTACTTTAGGTGGTTCGTTTTCATGAGTAACTTTTTCTTTGCACTGTATTATATTTCGAATGTACTAGAACATAAGGCTAACTATATTAGATGGTTTGATTTGTCAGCAAGAAAGCATTTACAATACATGCAAGCTTGCAGTAAAAGTATATATTAAGTATACTACTTAAATAAAGTCCTAACATTATCTATTCTATTAGAATAATTCCCGGCATTTTTTCTTTTATCGTTAGTTGCCGGCATTTTGTTTGTTTTTATTGTTTAGCTTTGTAGAATGAGGGGGGCGGATAATACAGGAGAATACAAACAAAATGCATAAATAAAACACGAAAAAAAACGTTTATAAACAAGGTAACAGAAAGAAACATTTAGGATTAGTTTTAAAAAAATAAAATAAAAAAAATACTTAACGTTGTTGCGCTAGAAGATTCCGTTCTCCGTCTGTCAACTCGTAGCTGGCATGTCTTTCTAGAGTGAAAGAAGATTTCTACTTCCGGATAACTTGGTCGAGTGCCTATCTATATTATAAAAGTCGTTACGGTCGGATGAGTGAAAATATTTAATTTACATTTTTTTGCTTATATGCTTATTCAATTATATTCTACTCTTTATTTATACCAATCTTTTAATTTATGAAGCTCAATGTAACTACGAAGCATATACAAATAAATGACAATAAAAAAGTCAATATTCCAAATTCCATGACTTTGTCCATCTTACCGTGTATTTCTTTCAGCATGTTGAAAATGTTCAATTCTAAATAGCACCTGTTTCGTAGCGCAGAACCATTTCTATAATTATTGTGTCAATTTTTTAATCTTTTTCCTGACTTATCAGAAAAATAAGAAAACATCAACTGTAAAATAAAATAAAAAGAATATGCCATAATTACATAAATCCAAAAAATTTGGAAGAGTAGGTACAATTGTGTATTTGTCTTTGATATACGAGAATATATATAGACACCAGCTAATTATCGGAAATGTTCATATTATTGGCTGTTGTGGTACATGGACAGCTGACAACGCTCACTGGTTGAATCGAAAACGTTCCTAATCAGTTCACTTGGTATGTTTACACATCTTCTTTAGATGGTTGCTTTCAATTAATTCATTGTAGCTCGTTTTGTAGTGTGAATTTTGAGTTTAGCATTCCTCCCACCTCTCACCCCCTAATAGAGAAAGATCCATGGGGGCTCAAATCCGAAGAGCAACGTGGCATAGCGTTTTATGTAGCAAGTTGAGATAATTAAAAGTGTATGCATTTTATTGGGACACCGTATATATATATATATTACGAAACAATATTGCAATAATTTTCCTTTTGAAACGTAATAAACTACCAACTTTGATTATCTATCGATATCCATGGTTTCTGAAAATTCTGCCAGTTTTGTTAAACAGCACTACATGTACTCTGTTCTTTAGACCTTGTCTACTATTGTAAATTCGGAATCTTGTAACTCTTCACGTACTTGAAATCAAAACTAGTGTTCATTTGTATAATGAATAGATATTACAACCGAGATGAAATAAAATTAATAGAATGACAATGATTAATTAATTTGATGGAGGAAATTATTTTATGAAATGACGTATTTCAGGATTGTCCTCCTTTGAAAGTTGAACGATTCCTTTCCTATACACAGGTCAAAATCGATATTGAATCGATTAAGCTGAGTTCATATTCATCGGATTCAGTGTGTTCTAATCCACATCCACTAGAAAACGAGAATTTCTCTACAAATAAAAACAACAAAACTATAAAACGATAATTCCTTTACGAATATAGTAAAAAACAACTTTCATTTCGTTAAACGCATAGAATAATTCAAGTCATAATATGCATTGCATTTAGGTATTAAATTTCGGGTTCATACCTTTACCCTAATCATCAGTATGTAAATGACCACAATAGGTAAATATTTCACTGTGCAGAATCTATTGCATGGTCTTTGAAAATGTCTATTAAGCCAACTGCACGTATATGTAAAATTGCGTTGTAAAACACCCTTCTTTTTTCGTTCTATCTAAATGTATTTATCTAATTTAATTCATATATATACATATATATATATATATATATATATATATATATATATATATATATATATATATATATATACACGTCTTTTATTCTTTTGATTCTTACTTATTTATTGTTCCTTGGAATGATTCCCTTCTACTTCCCACCAAATCTTTCTTCTTTCTTGTTCATTGTCTTTGAATACCGTTTTTCTCTTGGAGGCTTTGATGGCTACTTTAGCACAACCAAATCGGCGCTATTGAATTTTTAATGGAATATTCTTCCTGGGGTTGCACGAGACGACTCGTAATTCCATTACTGGTTTTGTGTGTATACGTGTGTGTGGTATTGCGTGCAATTATGTGTGTGTTTAATGCGTGGGTATTTATGTGATTTTCTTATTTTTAAGTATTTTAGGGGGTGGCTATTACATTATTTCGTAAAATATTAGTACAAAAAATAATAATTTCGTTCAACTCCTTTTTATTCGAACTCAGATCATATTCCCATTTTATCTTTTATCGTATACAGTCCATTGATCGCCCCTTTTTTAATAGTTCTATATCATATCCCCTCTCTATCTCCAACTCTTTTTCTCATTCCCCTGCTCTCTTTTCTCTTATATATATATATATATATATATATATATATATATATATATATATATATATATATATATATATATATATATATACGGAGTGTCCAAAATTATACTGTAGTGCTGGAAATCTTCGTCATTTTACCATTAATGATTATTTTTTCTCTATTTCAGAGAGTTTACAGATTATTTTTTTAGTTAATAGATGAGTATAGCATTGAACAACGTATGCAATTCGTGAAATTTTTTTACCAAAAGCAGGGGTCAATTGTTTGACTCAAAGAGCTTATCGACGGAAGGTCTATGTAAGCGATACAACACAACATTACACGCTGATTTGAAGATCAAAGAGATGTACTTAATCTTCCGCGAGCTAGCAGAACTCGAAAAGTCATCACAAAAAATAGGGAAAGAGTTCGAGCGAGCGTGAGCAGCATTCTGAAACATTGATTCGACGACGTTCCACACAACTAGGAATATGTTGAAGCTCAATACACAATATTCTGCACAGTTTAAAACTCTTTTCTTAGAAAGTGCAGCTTGTTCAACACTTGAAGCCTGAAAATTCACAAAGAAATGTTCAATATGTAGCTCAAATGCAATGACTTATGCGAAATGACCCTAATTTTCTGCAAAAGTTGATTATGTCACATGAAGCACATTTTCATTCGTTAAATAACAAAATTACAGATTTGGTGGCTCTGAAAATCCAACAGCAATTCATCAAAAGAAGTTGCATCCAATAAAGTGGTGTGTGGTGTGCAGTAACGGACGAGAAGGGGAATCTTATTTCTTTTAAGATCAAGACGAAAATGCTGCCACTGTTATCGGGCTATGATTACAGACGTCCTGGGCCCACAAATTCAAAATAGGCCCAGATTATCGTTTCAGCAAGATGGTGTAACGATACATACGGCGGGAGACACTATGGAGCTTTTCAGGCAATGCTTTAGCGAGAACATTATCTCTCGGTATGTCAAATAGCCACCACGTTCTTCAGACTGGACTAGCCCCGACTTTTTCTTGGGGAAATATGTTAAAGAAAGAGTCTATGTTAACAAACTCCAACCCCTGCAAAATTGGAGAAAAACATCAGGAACGAAATAAGGACGTTAAATCGCAATCCAGAGATTCTGCAATCAGCCACGAATAATGTTTTGAAAAGAGCACAAATATGCGAAGCTGAAAATGGGCAACATTTAAAAGACATTGTTTTTGTAAATAATCATTGTTTGAATTTTGCATTTCTTTTAATTTCACAATGTCTTAATTAGATTGTTTTAAAATTACAAAAAGATAACATCAAAAATAAGGAATTTTTAAAGTCTAAAACCCTTCAGTGACTTTTTGGACACCCTGTAAACACACACACACACACACACATACATATATACATACATACATATATACATACATACATACATACATACATACATACATATATATATATCGAGTAAAATGATTCATAATTGTGAATTAAAATCAGTTTCATAAGGAAAAAACAAACAAACAAGATCAACTAGAGCGTACGATCGTTTCGAAAACGATGTTTTCATTAAAATAGAAAATATGTCTTAAACAATAATTTGATAAAAGTTTTTCTTTAACTAAAGTCTCCTCATCAGCAAAAAATAGGGTTAAAGAAACCAAAATCAAACTAGCATTTTTTCTTGTAAGGCAGATATTCCTTTTTTTCGCTCCCTTTTAAAGTTTCCCATTATTTCAGTCAATCTATTCTTTAGCATGCTGATTTTAATTCACAATTATGAATAATATTACTCAATATTAATATAGCTCTATGATACCTATTGAGCTTATTATATATCTACTGTACAATGGGCGGTGTTTTCTTTTGAAAGTATTAATATCTTTACTAATACATAAAAATAAACTTTTCTCTTTGGACTCTGTTATACCGGCCTTCCTTGAACAGAGGAATTTACACCGATTAGCACTATAAATAGCGCTAGTAATTCCAACACCGGTGAGAGAGATACGACTGCACTTCAACTGCTAGCCGAGTGCTCAGCAGATATACATTCTTTCCTATCTTTGTACATTACTGTTAATACACTTGTTCCTTAACCGAACCTCGACTTGATTGTTCTTATTTTCACTGTTGTTCCACGACACAACAGACTCCAAGTCTAATTCTCTCTGATATATATATATATATATATATATATATATATATATATATACATATATATATATATATATATATATATATATATATATAGCATCCATGTGGCTCACATACTTTCAACTGTTTTCGACATAATTGCCTCACTGGTGCGAAAATATGTAGTATTATGTCGTCAAAATTATTTTGGTTTCGCTGAAAGTATCTTGCCGAAATATGGTTGCATTTGTATTAGTCATACGAAAGTAATACATTTTAAGTTGATTCATTAATATTATTTATCTATATATCTAGACATGTATATAAAAAAGTGTGTATATGAATGCATATGAAGATCTTTATTTATATCTATGTATATATACATGTATTTGTCTATATTTATATGTGTGCGCGTATATGTGTGCTTATAGGTTTAAAGAATTATATATATATATATATATCAACGACATAAGAAAAAATAAAGCTGTAGTCACTCCTAATGAGAAGAGGGGGGACTCGATATTATATGTAAACCATTGTAATACTTAACGCATAAAGTAAAACAAGAATATTATTGAATTATTAACAATATCTTTAAGTATGTGTTGAGGGGAATTTACCCATTCACTCGTAATGGACTCTTATAATCGGTATATGAAACCACGAATGCAATACTCTAGAGGGAAATTATCTCGACACAACAAGAGACTACAAAACTGTCTAACTTAACAGTTTGAAATACTGACAACGTTTATTTGTATTTAGTTTCTTGTAGAATATATGTTGCGTTACATGCTGTTTGCGTCTTTCTATATTACCTTTCCTAGGGCGACAACAATTAGATATCGAGTATAACATATGCTAAGCTTCGTTTTGCCGGAATTGTTTTCTACAAAGGAGTCACCACTTATCAAGGTCCGGAAGCCACTCAAGGATAATATTTATTACGGTAATCAATGAGACAATATCATAGTAATCATTAGGAGTAGACATTTGGTAAATTGGATTATTTAAACGTACGGCTCATCAAGAATATCTTCACGTTTTAAAATCATAAATAAAAGGAGAAAATCCATGCAAATTATTAAAACGTCAGACAAATTTAATAAAATAATTTTCAATTATTATTTAGAAAATTATGCTGATATATATATACACAGAGAACAATGGAAAGATTGTACAGAAATATATTTAAAAACAATGATATCTTATTGTATATTTAACTCGTGTGAAATATGAGCGAGGCAGAGCGAAGTTTGTTTTTTTTAACAACTGTAACGCAGTACTCACCACGTTTACACACGCATTAACATGTAGACACCGGGGACCAAGACGTTGTAGACTCAGTCCCATAAGAGACAAAGAATAGAAAAGTCGAAAGAACTTCAAATCCAGTTTCATGTTTTAAAAAAGACATTTATTCCTCATTCTCCCGTCAGGTGTGACCTCATTACGGCTTAGCGTTACTCACGTGTTCTACCTGATCGGTTATTCTAATGTCCTCTCTCTTTCTCTTTTCATAGTTTTTTTTTTTCCTTGCTGTGACATCATTTCGCACACATTTCGGTATTTGCATATAGCCGACGTCCGCGCTTTCGCGCTCTGTTACACAACTCTGAAAACTAGAATTTACACGAATTCTATAAAATTAGGCTGCATAAGAAGATGCAAAGCAAAGCTTCTTTCTTATGGAACTCCCTGCCGCTTGCCTGTTTCCCACCTGACGTTGTACTTGGACGTCTTCAAGTCTAACATAAAAAAACTCCTGACAAACCTTCCCCTTAAGTAAGACACTCTACCAAAACCCCCAATGCTAATAATTACTACAATACTATCTCATTGATTGCTGTACACGCAATAAACTTATCCCTGAGTGGCCTTCGGGCCTTGATAAGTGGTGAGCTCCATGTAAAAAAAAATGCAATCCTATAAATCTTCCTTATATTAAATACATAAGTCGTTAAAACCTTAGAAATAGAAAAGAATAAAATACTTGTGGACATTTGTTACTCTGTATTTTTTTTAATCTACATGTAAAGTTGATAACCGCTTCTCTAGTATTTTGATTGGATAAGCATTTAGGAATCTTCCAACTGTTTACGTAAACGGCCGAATGATGCCGAACAAAATGTTACCTTTCTCTCGCTCAAAACCTGTACCCGAACAAATAACATAATAGATTTGATGTGATGATATCTATATAAAAATATTACACAAATAATTAGTATAACATATGTGTTTAGTATTATTACGCGTTTAGTATGTTATGTATTGTATAATGATGTGTTTAGGATATATTGATGTCGCTAAAAGTATTTCAGCCTTAGGGGGAAATTGAGGGAAAAGTCGGTCCTGGTCGCAAAAGATTGAGTTCCGTGCAAAGTTCTTAGTAAAAAGTTTGGCTTTGACGAATATTGAAGAAAGCATCCTAGGTCTATTTGTAACGATGCTACGAAAGCGTATGTAGAAGCCACAACATGACACATATGCAAATCACCAGGTCGCAGCGCGAGGTGACGTCACAGCGAAAAGAGGGAAAAATGCACACAGAGATTGTGGCTGGTGACAGCGACCGGGAAGCACATGGCAGAGTTTTCTTACCACATGGCAGACGAAAGGAACTGTAAAATGCAGGCGCAGTTTGGAAAGTACCGTTAATAAAGGCATTTTGTTAAAACTAAAAAAAATGCGAGTTGAATTTCTTTCCTTTGTTCTTTTACGACTGACTCTGCCTACAACGGCCACATTGCATATATATTATTTGGTGCCGTAATGACCAGGCTTTTTTCACGCAAAAGGAGTTCCAAATTTAAAAAAAGGTTGCAACAACGGTTAAACAACGAACCAAACAGAGAAGGAAAACTTAGGAAAAAAAGGATTGCAACGTTGGGTGAATAATATCGTTCGGATTTTTTTTTGCTGCTTCACTTGCGAAATTTTCTCGTGTTTTTTTTTTGTTGTTGTTGTTTTGTTTTTGTTTTTTGAGGAGTGGGTCATATTTTACTTGCGCTAGAGGGTAAAAATGGGAACATAGTAAGAAATATATATACGAGGTGTCTTCAATAAATTTCCAGATTTTTTTTGTATTGGCATTTTATTGATAGTAAACACATGAAACTCTAGCCCCCTTCGAAGTAATCTCCTTCAGCTGCAACGCACTTATTATATTATATATTATTATCTTGTCCGAGTCTCTTTCCTCTCTTTAATTGTCTCATAACGACAGCCTCTAAGGTTTTCTTTAAATTTAGGAAATTACTAAGAGTCAAAGGGAGCAAGGTCTGAACTATAGGATAGAGTTCTGGACTGGTGCAGTCGCACAAACTTTCCGCATCTTCAGTTCCTCGCGAATAATTGTGTGTACAAATTCTACACTGACATCAAACTGTGCACTTATTGTCTCTATAGACACACGATGGTCCTTATGAAATTCTTTATTTAGCCATTTAACCTTTGTGTCTTAACTTCTTTACTCCTTCCACATCTCTCATCATCCCTCAAAGACTCCCTGTCTTCTTTGAATCTCTTATGTTACTCAAAAACAGAATTTTATTGCATATCGTTCTTCTAGATTGTCCTCACGTCTACATTGCATTTTTTGAAATTCACTAGCTGCGACAATAAGACTTTAGAAGGGTTATTAGAAGTCCTTCTATAGCTGTTTCTTTGAACCTGAAATCATAAAAAATGGTTAGTCGTCTCATAAGATGTATAGCAATAACACATTGAATTTTCAAGCGTCTACAACATTTTATACATATTTAAAATTTTAGATTTACTACCGTAACCAGCTACACAAGAACTCCAAAACTGATGGAAGTATTCTAAAAAAAATATAATCCGTCGATACGTAGTTCCTAATTGTAACAATAAATGAAATTCATTACATATTATAAAAACTGCAGACGACTAGCTTCGTAATCATAAACAACATTTCGCAGCCAAATAACTTGTTAGAAAAAAAAACAATGTAGTTTACTAATTTAAGTGCCTATTAGGAGAGTGTATCTCTAATACTACCAACTACATAGGCTATACTACAAACCTGGTCGCGAAGACAAACTCTCCATCTTTCCGACTCTAGTTCAATATCGCAACATTGGGGAAAACATGGCTTCCATCATTCTGAATTCCGAAGAATCATGGTTGAAAATACAAAGATCTTACAATACGAAAATAATATTTATAGATTAAAAATACTAGAAGCATTATACATTAAAAGAAAGAAAGCTCAGATGAGTAGTGTGATTACAAGATGTGATTTAAATATTATAAAATGCCTAGGGTTGTAAATTTTAAATTTTAAATATGATATATATGTATATAAAAAAAAAATGTCCGCCCACCTAACTCGTAATTAGCCACCACGTGATCGTGACAAATATATATATATATATATATATATATATATAAAAGCGAAAATGTATGTATGTATTGTGTATGTGTGTATGTTTGTATGTCTGCTAAAAACTTTCGACGGACACAACAAAAATTCACAAACTCTGTATCATCCTTCGCTCGAAAAATATCGAAAAATTGGCCAAAAACGGTAATTTTTCACCCCGAAATCGACAATTTTCGACAGGTGGGGCAACAAAAACGATCTTCTCGTGACGACGACCGGTTCTACGCATGTTTCAGATGACTTCGTGACCTGATTTACTTTAAATAGTTGAAAAACTAAGCAATTTTCATGTACGTCGCGTTAGGTCAGTTGGTTAACGCGTTGGTTTATTATATAAAAGTTTTGGGTTCGAATCGTGGTGTGAGGTGTCTTTTTTCGATTTTTTAAATTTAAATATTGAACCAGTGTTATTTAAGCCACGTAATGATCGTTTTTCTGGGTTTTTTTACTTCGCTTATCCACCCCCGGCCACACACCCAAAAACACCCGGGTACCAACTGATTTTTTTAAGTTTTAATATCGAAACAGGCTTATTTAAGCCATTTTTCACGTGTTCATTTTCTGTTTTCATCGTTCGTTTGCCTTAAGTTAGTTTTTTTTTAGTTTTTTTTTTCGATGTTTTGATTACCCTCCTCGCTTAAGTTTTAACGTTGTTTTCTTTTTTTACTTCGCTTTATAACAAACAAACCTGGTCGTCGTCGTCGTCGTCGTCGTCACGCTCGACGACTTCCGTGCGCGCACCTGTCAATCTGGTTCTTACTTAAATAAATTCAAACATCTTTCAGTAACTCATTCTGGCTGGCCGATTTTATTTTCAAACCTCTGCCTCAGGGCTTCGGGTTCGATCCTACCAACTTTTACCCCCCCCCCGGTTTCTTTTTATTTAACACCACACACACCTCCAAACACCCGGGCAACGCCGGGTACCCCTGCTAGTATATATATCATTAAATACATAATTTTATACCGCAATATACCTGAGGAGGATGAAACTATTCCTATCAAAAGCGCTCGCTAAAGAAATTTATGGATCCAACCTAAACAATTTTGAGAAAAACGAAAAAAAAAAAAATTATTCGGAGATTGGCGACGTTAAAAAGGGAAATAGTGAAACAGAATAATTCCGTTTATATATATATATATATATATATATATATATATATATATATATATATATATATATATATATATATATATCAGCTGGCAGCCCGCCGTTACTCAGTCGTACAATACGCTTAAATATATTTTACTTCAGATTACATATGTATTATTAAAGAATCAATCCTCTATTAATTATTATATATTACGAGGTGGACTAATTCACAAAAAAATATTATTATATCGTTCAGAAAATTCAGTCTATACGAGAGAAAAGCTATTTTTATGAAAGATGGGCTCGGCTGTTTCGAAACCTATGAGGAGGAACTCGCACACACATACACACACACAATGTGAATATATATATATATATATATATATATATATATATATATATATATATATATATATAAGTCTGGTTGAATATCAGCGTTAAGCTTTTTGTTGTTTATTTTTTATATGACGGGCTAACTTTCTCGCGTTTCCCGCGTGAACGTAGAGAAAATCGTTAAACGTACTAACGTTTTCAACCGACATTGGTCGTTTTCAGATACTGTGGTATAGTGAATGTTGATACGTGTATGTACTGATAAGATAATGTGCCTATAAACATTTTAGTACGCCGTCCCCAGCCGAACCTGATCAGGTGGTGGTCGATTTTTGTCTCAGATAAGCAATGCTTCGAGGAGGGGTAAACATAGATACGTGTGGAGAATTTCTCAATTCTCTCGCGGAAAACGCTATAACGTTAGCCTACCATATGGAAAAAGGAACAAAAAAGAATATGCAGAGCTTTGCGTTTATATTCAACCAGACCTGAATAAATGAAAGAATGCTGGCCAAGTATAAAATTATAAATATGTGTGTGTGTGTGTGTGTGTGTGTGTGTGTGTGTGTGTGTGTGTGTGTGTGTGTGTGTGTGTGTGTGTGTGTGTGTGTACAGGTACATATGATAAATGTAGGTTCATGATATCGAATCTCGTAAGGATCAGTCGTTCTGGTGAATCGTAAATAACGAAACACGTATCTGTTGATAATTAAATTAAATACATTTACATGAAATGTATATATGCAACTATGCATATGCGTGTGCTTTCTTTCTGCGATTATTATTTTGAGCGCTTTTTCTCATAATTTTTGTTAATTTATAACTTCCTACTATTTTCTGTAGTTTCTATTAAGAATTTGGTTGCATATTTTCGTCTTTGAATTTGTCTTTTATTCAAACAAATGCAAACATTAACAGTAAATTCTGCTTCATTACAATTCACGCCTCTTTTTTGCTGTGTCTTTGAACACCGTTGTCGCCGGCGCCATCTTTCTTTTTTCTATTCGGTCTTTTGCATTTCCGTCAATTGTGATTGGCGATAAGTTTCTTTTTTTATCTACTCTTATTCTCTTCTCGTTTCTTTTCGTTGTTTTTATCGACCAGTCAGCAATTATTATGATTGTTGCTACTCTTGTTATAGACATATTGTGTTGATAAATGCCTAATTTTTATGTTTGTTTAATATATATATATATATATATATATATATATATATATATATATTGATTTTATTGTAACAATTTTAGCCGTCGTAGTGATTGGCTGTATTGTCAAAATATCTCGCCTTCCAATCATCGGGGAATGTTATTCAAGACCAGCCCCTCGGAGATCGATCGACATCACGAATATCGTGTAGATATAAATAAATAAATAAATAAATAAATCTCTCTCTCTCTCTCTCTCTCTCTCTCTCTCTCTCTCTCTCTCAATATATATATATATATATATATATATATATTAATGATGGGACGATTCCTAAATATTTTTCCTGCTTCCGATACTATTACCAGTTCTGTTCTAAATGTTCGGTTCTGATACAATTATCTATTCCGATCCTTTAAAATTTTCTAAACATATGATTCGAGATTTAATGCTATTTTATTAAAATGACTGAATATCCGCATATATTTTGCAAATACACTTGGAAGTGAGACGAATATTATACGCGTAGATATTTCTAAATATGTTTCTCTGTGGTTTTTCTTTGTAATGGATTGAAAATCCTAAGACATGATATTTTTCTTTTTAAAGTCGATTTTTATTTGTTTGTTGTTAATGCTATTTTATATATAATGATAAACTATTAGAGTTTACGGTTCGTCTGCAAATAGGAAAACTGTATAAGAACAGAATAGTTAGAAATGAGTGTCTATATAATAATCTTATTGTTTCGAAAACCATTCTTTACTCTATTAAGTTTTCTTTGCTTTCCCTCTATCAAGAATTTTCATATATTTCCTTTCAATTATAACAATTTGATCGGTTATTAGATTGATTTGCATCATTATAAAAAAGATAAAATGATATAGAAAATAATAATAATAATAATAATAATAATAATAATAATAATAATAATAATAATAATAATAACAATTATAAACTGCATCTCGAATGCACAAGTAATACAAACATTAGCCGGCAACAGTATTTGAAAACGAGAATTACAAAATCCTATGTGGCATGGACATTCAAACTGATAAACTGATACGGGCAAAAAGACCGGATGTCGTAATAATTAACAAGAAAATTCCTGTCAAATGGTAGACTTTGCTGTTCCAGCTGACCACAGGGTGAATATCAAAGAAAAGAAGAAACGGATCAAATACATAGAGCTAGCTAGAGAGCTGAAAGGGATATGGAAGATGAAGAAAATCAAAATAATACCTATAATAGTAGGAACACTAGGAACAATCCCGAAAAACTTTGGAAAAAAGAGTGGGAGAAATTGGAATAGGAAGATATAACGAATAACAATAATGAAAACAGCTGAAATATTAAGGAATGGCTTTGAATGTGGAGACTAACACACTTGAACAATAAGCGTGGACCAGACAAACCACTGCAGAGGTAAAACATGAAACAACACATGGAACCAAGAACATTGAAGTCGCATATCTATAAGTTCTCTAACCCCCTCCGCCCCATTACCACATAACTGCCCCCCCCATCCTCAAAATAAAAATTGAGAACAAACAGCCAAGTAGAGTCAAGGAGGACGGAAAGACAGAGGAGAGGGTACTGACCAGATCCTCGCTGGATAAGTGCGAAGAGAACTGGGGCCTTGAGGAGGCTTATTGCCACTCGAATTCCAGTTAAGACCAATAGTCGCTGCTAACGAGAAATCAATGGCAAGCAGCTGTTGCGATAATTCGAATTTATTTGCAAATACTATCGAAAAAAATGGAGAGTACTAGAAATCTGGACAGACTTGTTGCCACTCAGCTTCTAGGGAACACCACAGGCTGTTTTCAAGGAGAGGTCTTTGATAACCTGTGTGAAAGCTCCTTGTGAGCCAATATTAATAATAAAATAATAATAATATTAATAAAATAATAATAATAATAATAATAAAGATGGCAAATAGATAAACATGTTTAGCTAAATCACTCCAACAAAATGAGATTATAATTTATTTATTCGATGATTACGTGACGAAAAACAATACAATTTAGAATTTCGAGTAAGAAGTAGTCTCACACATACATTTAACGTAAAATGATAATCATTTCCGGGCCATTCTGAGTTATTACGCTGAAAACGAAACTCAAATGAAATACTGGTAGAATGTAGAGTCCACTCGTTCTAAACACCAAACATGTGTACTTTTATTCTCTATTGACTTTTTAATCGCGTTCATTCTAAACACCAAACATGTGTATTGTACTTTTATTCTCTATTGGCTTAAACTCTCAACATTTTAATCGCATTCATTCTGAGGTTCTTAAATGTCTTATTTTGGCAAGTGTTTAAAAATAGCCTTTTTTTTCTGTCTTAAATGTCTGCAAATTAAAATCCTTCGCCCATAAAAAGAGGACCCAATAAACTCTGCCTATATCTCTTCTGCGTTATACATCTTAAATCGTTTTAATTCAATACTTAACTACATTCTTGTATTTTAACAATGCATTAATACTGTATTTTTATTGTTACTTAACTAGTTTTCAAATCACTTCATCAAATGGAAATGAATACAAAATAATAAGTTTACTCCCCGTAACAAATTCCTAATGAACCGCCCCCTTAAGTAAACACTTCATCAAATCTCCACACTAACGTAATGTACTTGCAATAACCCTTATCCCTGAGTGGCTTCCGGGCCTTGATAAGTGGTGATCACTGTGTAAAAAAAAAATATCTGAATTTTACAGCTGACTTTGCTTGAATGCTACTTTATATTCTCTTGAATTGTTTAATTGTAAAGTTGTTGAAAAATGTACTTAGATTAAACTTATGAAATATAAAATTACAAAAATCCATAAAATTCAACCAAGTACTGACCACTAAAAACAAGTAGAAACATAGTTACGCATAATGCTGACCGTAACGTAATAGTCTGATAATCTTTCACTCTTTCATGCTCTTAAATTATCATTCATTGAATAAATGTATATTTAAATATAAGGCCAATATTTACTGTAAGTATATGGCTTCTTATGTATGACACTGGAATAACTGAAACATTTCACTTCTAAACATTGATGTAAAAGGCCTTGTTACTTTGTTACTCCAAAACGAATCTTAATCTGTTTTGCATGATTAACATCTTAGGGGGCTTCATGTTTTGACAAGCTCCAGGGTTTGACCTTTACTCCTGATCTGAAATCGAACACGTATATCAAGTCTGTTGCCCGGGCCGCTGGGAAAATGGTAGGATCCTTCTACCGCTCCAGAAGATATCTCACTAGTGATACAATTCTCTATCTGTATATCAATAAAAGCCAAGTACGTCAAAGAATGGAGGACTGCTGCCACATCTGGGCTGGAGCTTCTAAAAACAGCATATCCTGCCTTGACAAAGTACAAAATTGACTTCGTGGCTTAGTGGGGGACGCTCTCTTCTCTTCGCTGCAACCTCTCTCCCACAGAAAAGACGTTACGATTCTGTTGTTGTTTTATCGTTATTTCCATGGAAAGTGCTCAATCTCTGGTCCCCCCTCGCAAATCCTTCATGATAAACACCCGTCTAGCTAAAACTACTTTCCCCCCACTCTTTATCTGTGCCTAAATCAAAAACGTAGATTCCATGAACATAGCTTTTTTCTGAGAAGTGCACGCCTGTGGAATTCTCTTCCGTTTGCCTGTTTCCCACCTGACTACAACTTGGACGTCTTCAAGTTCAACATAAGCAAATTCCTGATTAATCGCCCCTTAAGTAAGACACTTTATCAAATCTCCAATACCAACTATTACTACGATATTATTCCATTGATTATTGTACACAAAATAACCCTTATCCCCGAGTGGCTTCCAGACCTTGATAAGTGGTGATCCCCATGTAAAAAAAAAATCTTAATTCCTGAATATCCTAATGTTTATTAATACGGTATTTTTGTATGTTAGATCATCTTTTATTTCAACTGGACAAAAAATCTATTGCCCTTTTCTTCGAGCTACTATAAAATCACATACATGTATACATTGACATAGAAGAGGGAGTTTTATCTTCCGGTTCTTAAACTTAGAAGACAAATTTTTAAAAAATCGATACCAAACATCTATAATTATTTTTTATTAAGAATGCATTATTCATAATATATCCCTTTACTCAACAGATTGCTTATAAGATGGATATTTATTGCCATAGTTTGGACTTATACCTAAAGTTATATTAAGTAGTAACTATATTTTATTTTCCTTAGATGGGCAAACGTACTGGTGATTTTCGCTGCATGAAAACTTAAATCTGAAATTCGAAACTCATTTCCTTATACGATACTTTTCTAATGTTTTTTTATAAATCCACTAACCATATTTAATACTCGTTTAACTTTAGTAAATAATAATAACCTTAAATGTATACCCATTAATCATGCATACCACCAAGCTTTTCCACTCGTAATGTGTGAATAACCACATATTCCGATCTTAATCTTACTTTGAGAAGTGCTACTTCATATCTGAAACTAACTATCTCTGATAATAAAAAATAAACTCTAACTATACATGCAGGGGCGTAGCAATACCTCGCTTTAAAACCAGGCACGGAGCTACTCCTCTCGGTGTTGATGGACCCATAATCTCGTCATGTCGTCCATCTAGGAGAAAGGAAAAACTCCGATGTTTGCACCAAACGGGGTAGAGAGCCCTCCTCAGCCCTTGTTGATAATCTCCCTAAGGTTAGTGACTCGATCAAATCATCAGTTTGCAAACCTAAACTGCTTAAGGAGTAGGTACGTCCTGCCTTCCGTGTAGCTTCGATACTCCTTCTTTGCTTATTAGCAAATCACACATCACAGCGCGATCAGAGGGACCTGTTAGAGATGTTCAGTGCTTGGCCGTGTTTTCTGACTAGGGCAATAAACGCGGTCCACCATACCTGCCTCATTCCCTTCCCTTTAATTGGGCATCTTGGGAATGCTTGTTTGCCACATATGCTAACATGATTGGACTGGGCCACTCTTGTGCAGGTTTGAGGGTAGCGGTTTGACAGTTGCTGATTGCTGTTTCCAACTGACAATACATGAGCCCTTACTCTTTGGTAGCGCTTATCCAACTGCTCTATCATCAGTTGTATAATATCGGGATGTTTATAGTGCCATGTCGCGCATGGAAAATGACTCCGCACTCATCTCTGGTGAGGTTTCCCGAGGCTACATTCTTGTTGATGAGGAGTCGGCTAATGGGCAACTTGTTTCATAATGGTAGCTATGCACATCCGCTATGCCTAGCACCTCTCACCCTAAACTGCAACTACGTAATAAAATAAAATGACATCTAAATCCAAAATAACGTTCAAACCAGTCACACATGCGAACAACAATTCGCCTCCTCTCTTGAGGCTTGCATTTACAAATATCCGTCGACTTAGAACTAATTTAGATGATGTAAAATCATTTCTCTTAGCAAACTCTCCAGATATCTTAGCACTAAATGAAACTAACTTACACTCCCCCATTCGCTCTAATATCTTTAACACGTCCGGTTACTTTCCACTTTGTCGTATAGACCCTGACAGACACATGCACAGATTTGCAGGCTATATTAGTAACACTGTCTCTATTACTAACGAATCTAAACTGGAAACAGATGACCAGGCCTTCATGTTCTTTAAACTAACTTTACAGCATAGCATTAGCTACCTATGTTTTCTTTATCGCTCTCCCGGGACTGTAATCAATCATGTCTATGCTGTCAGACACATGATTGATTACAATCCTGGGTCTGGGGAAATAAATAAATAAAACTGTTATTCAAGAAGTAATAAGGCAGACTAGATAAGTGAAAATGATATTAGGAAAAGGCTAGAATCGAACCCTGTACGCAAGTGTTAAAAGATAATGGAAAATTTAAATTCTAGGAATGCAGTCTACTGTTAATTCTTTTAGAAATAACTAACTAAAAAGAAAATTGCAAGCGCAAAAAAAAAAATGAAATGGAACACGTACATCAAATCTGTTGCCAAGTTCGCTGGAAAAAATGGTGGAATCCTTCTACCGCTCCAGTAGATATCTCACTGCTGATGCAATTCCCTATCTATAGAAAAGCCAAGTACGTCCAAGGATAACGTACTGCTGTCATATCTCAGCAGGAGCTGCTAAAAACCGCCTATCCTGCCTTGACAAGTACAAAATAGATATCGTAGCCTAGTGGGATGCCCCTTTTCTCTTCCCTACAACCTTTCTCCCACAGAACGGATGTTGCGAGCCTGTCGTTGTTTTATCGTTATTTCCGTGGGAAGTGCTCGTCTGAGATGCAATCTCTGGTCCCCCCTCGTCAATCTTTCACGAAAAACATGCGTCTAGCTGAAACCAAGGATGGAATACTGCTGCCATATCTGGGCAGGATCTGCTAAAAAACACCCTATCATGCCTTGACAGAGTACAAAATAGACTTTGTGGCTTAGTGGGGAATGCCCTTTTCTCTTCCCTGCAACCTCTCTCCCATAGAATAGACGTTGCGAGCCTATCTTTGTTTTATCGTTATTTCCATGGCAGGTGCACGTCTGAGCTCCAATCTCTAGTCCCCCCTCGCAAATCTTTTACGAAAAACACCCGTCTATCTGCAACCATTGTCAAAAATTTCCCCCACTCTTTAAATCAAAACGTAGATTTAATGAACAAATCTTCTTTCTTAGAACTGCACGCCTGTGGAACTTTGTTCCGTCTGCTTGCTTCCCACCTGACTATAACCTGGATGTCTTCAGGTCTAACGTAAAAAAATTGCTGATGGGCCGCCCCCTTAAGTAGACATTTTTATTAAATCCCCACACTAACGTACTGTACATGCAATAACCCTTATCCCTGAGTGGCTTCCGGGCCTTGATAAGTGGTGATCATCTTGTAAAAAAAAACACCACTGTCAGTAATTTCCCCCACTCTTTATCTGTGCGTAAATCAAAACGTAGATTCCATAAACATAGCTTCTTTCTGAGAAGTGCACGCGAGTGGAACTCTTTTCCGTCTGCCTTCTTCCCACCTGACTACAACTTGAATGTCTTCAAGTCCAACATAAGCAAATTCCTGATTAATCGCCCCCTTAAGTAAGACACTTTATCAAATCTCCAATAGCACTTATCTCTACGATATTATCCCATTGATTATTGTAGACACAATAATTCTTATCCCCGAGTGGCTTCCGGGTCTTGATAAGAGGTGATCCCCCCTGTAAAAAATATATATAAATTTCACCTGTGTGTTTAAATGTATGTATGTATGTATGTATGTATGTATGTATGTATGTATGTATGAATGCATGTATATAAGTATGCTTGCCTAAACTTTCGACAGAGGCGACAGATGTTCAGGACATTGGTATCATTTTGAAGCCCCACCCTTCGGACGACAAATATCGAAAAATTGGCCAAAACATTAATTATGCCAACTACTACTTTTTGTTTTTGTTTTTTTTTTTTTGCTTTGTTTTGTTTTTTGTTTTTTTTTTTTGCTAAGCACATACCTCCAAACACTCGGGCAACGCATTGCCCGGGTGGTTGGAGGTGTGTGTTGAGTTAAAAAAAAATATTAATAACATGGTAGTAGGCAGGCTCGAACCTATACCGCGAAGGAGGAAAAGAACGTGAAAAAAGTGACATCTTTGCCGCTGCGTCCATTACAAAACTGGAAGTGGCGAGAGTTTAAATTAAGGCTAATCAATCCAAAAGAGATATTCGACTTTCGAAAATATTGACGATAAAGCGACCCCTTTTTATAGAAATGCGCCCAGTTTAAGGTGAAGGAATTAAAGTTTTTGCCCATTTTTTCATATTTTTTGTCCGAAGGGTGGGGCTTCAAAACGATACCAAGTTCGTGAAAATCCGTCGCCTCTTTCGAAAGTCTTAGGCAGAAATACATACATACATTCGTACATACATTTAAACAGACAGGTGAGATTTATATTATAGACTAGCAGGGGTGTCTGGCGTTCCCAGGATGTTTGTACGTGTGTGAAAATAGAAAAAAATATTAGTAGGCAAACAGGCTCGAACCTGTGACGCGAAGGCGGAAAAAAAATTGAAAGAAAACCTGCGAGTTTACAGCTGCGCCATGACGCGCACGAAGTTAAAGATGTTTAAATTTGGCGATGTTAGTCAAAAAGTTGACTTGCAGAAGTGAATGACTTCACGATGGCACAGAAATGAACGTCTGGCTTTCTGCTGTTTTATTGTGTAATCGTAACGGGGGTTCATATGGGGACACATATAACGGGAACTCAGAACAGAGATAAAGCCGATTATGACAATATTGAGGGAGACATTCATGATTGAATGGATGTGTAATACAGTTCTTTAACCAGAGAGGAGATACTTCACTTATAGTGGGGAAGGCACATTACTTGAAGGGGATTATACAAAGTTCCTTTACAAGATGATGACAGACAAAACACATTCACCTTTGGTAACAGTTTAAACTATTAGATAATTTCTTTATTCATCAGTCGGCTGATTGATGATGTCAGGGATTCAAGCCTTTTCGACTACATTGTCTCCTCTTCCACCCTTCGCCCCTAAGGGCATCAGCTTCTCTAGAGTCGCTGTCCGACTCTCATCTCTAATTGACTCTAGCACTGTCTATGATTGTGATCTCCTCTTATCAACTAACTTCGAACCCTATCTCAATATATTTAGAATCTCCTTGGTTTATGACGTCAGAGGTGTGCTGTTAACCAACCTGACTTAGCACGTCAATTTACCCGTGCCCTTGCACATGTATTTACGCACTTCTGATAAACAAAAGAAATCCGTAAATTAAATTGTATCATTTAACCTATTTGTTATATTACATCTTCAACTTTGTTATTGTCTATTCTTTTAACTGACCTTTTTAATATCCAGTTATTTCTAAAAGAATGGAAAATCGCTCTATCTCTGACATAAATAATATTTAGTTATTTCTAAAAGAATTAACAATCGGCTGCTTTCCTATTATTTCAATTTTCAATTATCTTTTAAAACTTACAAGGTTCGATTCTAGCCTTTTCCTAATATTATTGTCACTTATCTAGTCTGCCTTCTTACGTACATGAGAAGGGGACAGCCCTTCTTGAGTAACAGTTTTATTCATTTGTTTCCCTACAATGTTGGGGAAAACTAGCTCCCCCTAAAGGGGGGAGCTCTTGCAGTGGGCAAATAAATAGCAATCATCTGATATGAAGAGTTTCCTTCACACATTGATCAAAGCTGATTGCCTTTCTGAACGTCCCGGACAAAATGCCAGGCAGCTGTTGATTTCGCTTTGATTAGTTTCGCTTTATTTATAGGAGAAAGACAAGCCAACACTGGAAACCAGGGAATTTTTAAAACTAGATCAAAATAAAATTAGAGACAGCGTCCGTTCTCGAATCTGAGATATTATAATCTAAGGATTAAAGTTCTCCAAAATAGTAAACTTGTCGAGAAGCCCAGCGAAAAAAGCCTTTCTTGGACATACACGAACGCACGCACCAATTCTGCCCTTTATATTATGGACTAGCCTAGGTGCCTGGCGTTGTTCAGGTGTGTTAAGGTTTATGTTGAGCAAAAGAAAACGTGGTAGTAGGCAAGAAGTCTCGAACCCGTACCGCGAAGGAGGAAAAGAACGTGAAAAAAATAACGTGACGTCTTTGCTGTCGCGTCCATCGCAAAACTGGAAGTAACGTACGCTTAAATTAAGGCGAGACAATCGAAAAAATGGGAATGACTTTCGAAAATATCGGCAAAAAACGACCCCCCCCATGTAGAAAAGTGCCCAGTTGAGGGCGAAGGAATCAATGCTTTTAGCTAATTTTTCGATATTTGTCGCCCGAGAGGTCGACCTTCAAAACGATAACGTTAAAAATATATGACGTGTTTTCTGTTGCGCCCATCGCCAAACGGGAAGAGACCTAGGTTTAAAGTAAGGCTATACAATTGAAAAAGAGGGACTTAAAAAATTATGACTTTAAAATTTATCGGTGAAAAAAGCGACTCCTCCATTTAGAAAAGTGCCCAGTTCAGGGTGAAGGAATTAATTTTTTGGCCAATTTTTCGATATATGTCGTCAGAGAGGTTCGAGCTTCAAAACGATACCGATCTCGTGAAAATCCATCGCCTCTGTCGAAAGTTTTAAGCATACATACATACATGATGATTGATTGATTGCAACGTCTTGTCAGACGAGTGCCACTCCCTCAGACACTTAAAGTTCATGAGCCCCAAAATGACTTCCATTGCCACAGGACCATTTTTATAGACAAATCCCTGAGGGAGTATCTATACACAGATGATGTTACAGAGTCTTAGCTTTGTACGTCTCTCTGGGTTCAAAATGTTCAGATCCAGCAACAAGCAAGAGCAAGATAGCCAGCAACAAGTTAAACTGCAGACCAACTTAATGCGGGTACTGGTCTCCTGCTTTATTGTTTTTTAAATCAGAGATTTGCTTCTCCTAGAAAGGTTGCCTTCATCACGGCTTACAGGAGCCCTCCCCAACCCAACACACACATACATACACACAAACACACACGGTGCTAGTTGGCCGTTTACCATGAAAAAGGGTTCATTAACCCTTTGTAAGGTCTTGGTTTTAATCCTTCAGGGAGACTAGCCACCCTCCTCACCAAACCAGTTTGGTGGGGAAACCAGTTTAGTCGCCGGTGACCCGACCATGAGGCAGGTAGTACTGGGTTACATGGTACCAGTAGCATATGACATGACCTGGCACATACATACATACATACATACATACATTTAAATGGACATGGGAAGATTTATATTATAGACTAGCCTGGGTGCCTGGCGTTGCCCGAGTGTATTGAGGTGTGTGTTGAACACAAAAAACGTGGTAGTAGGCATGCAGGCTTTAACACGTACGGCGAAGAAGGAAAAGAACGTGAACAAAAAAAAACGTGACGTTTTTCCTGCTACGCTCATCGCCAAAGCGGAAGTAACGCAGGTTTAAATTAAGGCTAGACAATCGAAAAGAGGAGATGACTTTCGAAAATATTAGCAAAAAAAACCGACTCTCCTGTATAAAATGGTCCAATTAAGGGTGAAGGAATTAATGTTTTTGGTCAACGTTTTGATATTTGTCGTCCGAAGGGTCGAGCTTCAAAACGTTACCAATGTCGTGAAAATCCGTCGCCTCTTTCGAAAGCGTCAGACAGACATACATACATACATTTAAACATACATGTGAGATTTATATTATAGATTATAGATTATTGATTATTGATAATGAGAGAAGAGTGCGTATTTACGTTTATCTCTATTTATATAACGGATCGTAATTTTCAATTTTTTCTGTCAACATATTTGTATATTGTAAGTTTCGAAACAAATCTGGGGAAATGTGTATACCCTCACCTGTATAACCTTATAAAAATGAGATTCTACTTTTTATGGGGATTACGTATGATCACACTCTAAAGTCTGGTGGAAAAAATACATTATTTTATAATTTAGAGTATGAGAATAGTTTTGCACATAAATTTTACGAAAAATGATCCTCATTTAACAGAATGTATCACGCATAGCTTTTTTTATCATTGTAACGTAGATTAGAAAATGCCGGAAAAGAGACGGGTGTCATTTGACGTTAAATTTATATGCGAAATTTAAACTCTACTCTAAATTCTAATGCTTTAGTTGAGAAATTCCACCAGCAAAAGCTTCGAGATATAACAAACATAATATGGCATGATTAAGTAACCAGGATAAGCGTCATTGAGAAAGCAAACAGCTGCAGGCACAGGCTAAGTTGATTGGGGCACGTCCTCGGAATGGATGAGAACAGTCTCCTTCGACAAACACATTACTCAGAGTCAGCCGCAAGAAAAAGACCCATTTTTCGCCCCTCCACAACGATACAAAGACCAACTCAAAACCACACGGAAAAACTCTAGATTTTACATTCACATCTGGGAAACAACAACCCAGGATCGGCACATGCGACGCCGATCGGTATGAAACAATGTGAAATGAAAAGTTGGGAATTAAGAAACAAATAAGAAAACTAGCAGAACAGCCCCGTTCCCGCCAATATTTGCTTTCTATGCCCACGCAGATTCTACACGCAGATTATCTGCGAGTCAAACACTACAAAAAGAGGAAATTGAAATTCTCGGATACGAGTAATCGGCCGACGACGTTGGGTTGATGGTATTAATCTATATTATATTTCTTTTAGTTTGTCTGCCTATCTACTTATCTATCTGTTTGTTTGTCTGTCTGTTACACATTTTATCGAAAACAACTTAGTCTTGTTGAAAATTACCGTGGTCCTTTGTTATGATGAAGTGCAACGAACTAAGTATTTTAATATCCGTTCGTTTTACAGTTACCGCTTTACAGGGATTAATATGGATTATTGATGAAAATACCGCTTTTACTCTAGAAGTTATTCTCGAAAACTAAGCGAGGATCTGGATAAAAATTTTGTATGGGTCTTTATAAGCAAACAGCGAACTAAGTATTATGATATGCGTTTGATGCACAGTTATGGATTAAAATGGATTGATATTGAATGCAAAAATGTAACCATATCCACGATCAATTTGGCATAAAGCATTCATTCAAAGTAAACTGATTATAACTAGTGCATGTTTTTAATGGTCAAAAAATCTACTCAACGATAATATCTTAATCTGAATCAAATCAAATATATTGTTGAATAAACAAAAATGTAAGTGAATCTTTGAAAAATTTACAAGTAAGTTAAAAAGAAAATCCTCTTAACAAATTTTTAAAGGTTAAAACTATCGATGATATTGTGCTTGTTTTAATAATAATAATAATAATAATAATAATAATAATAATAATAATAATAATAATAATAATAATAATAATAATAATAATAAAAACATATACTGGTAGAAACTCGCCCAATAAATAAATATTGCCATAACTTTTTCTACTAGTAATTTGCTATTGTCGTTGTTGTTGTTGTTGTTATTATTATTATTATTATTATTATTATTATTATAACAACAACAACAACAATAATAATAATAATAATAATAATAATAATAATAATAATAATAATAATAAAGAAGGTCGGAATGCAATGGAAATTTTACGAGCATGTTCCAGAAGGGGTTGTGGAGAGTGATAATGTGAAATTGTTATGGGATATGAATATGAAATGTGATAATGTGATTGAAGCAAGGAGACCAGATTTAGTCTAGTTGGAAAAAAGGAACATAAGGCAATAATCATTGATATAGCAGTGCCAGTTTATATAAATGTAGAACAAAAAAAAAGAAGAACGTCGAAAAGGACTTGAATAGGGAAATAAAAAGGCTGTGGAAGTTGAAAAAGGTAGAAGTTGAATCTATTTTGATGGGAGCTCTGGAGAGTATAACGAAAGGATTAAACAAGTGGATTGAGAAAATTGCAATGTTGGAGTACTACCAGCATCTTGCGAAAATTGCTGGAAGAAAAAAATATTTTGATAGCCTATGTTCATTTGTTATGATCTGCCTGGCAGTATAAAATCGGCGATATCAACAACCAGACACAAAATCTGAATAATAATAATAATAATAATAATAATAATAATAATAATAATAATAATAATACCGTAGCACATTTAACATACATACGTGTTTAACGGTTTCCAAATTATAAATTATTCGAAAGGGAGATCCTATTTATTAAAAAAAGAAAGATAGGAGGTGATAACACACTAAGAACAATAAATTAGAATATAGATATGTTAATTTAATATTCGTAGTATGTTATCACATTCTATCCTCCTTTTGAATAAATAGGATCTCCCGATCACCGAAGATGCAATGTACAAAAAAATGAAATTAAAAAAATGCCGTTTTTAGGTTCTACGTGAAACTAAAATATAGCTTCTTGGTCTTCTGGCTAGAATTCAAGGGTAATATTTTGTTTTCTGTCTAAAGATGGTATAATAATATCATGGGGTTTCCATTCACGCTTGGTGTCCTACAGTGGAAATATGTCACAGACTCCTATAAAGATATTGGGGATAACTCGTAATAACCAAGTATATTCCGAAACTACATTAACCAGATTACTTAGATAAATATTTTTACAGTTTTAACAAAAGGGCTACTATATTATCGCAGGGGTCTCCATTCACGCTGAACATCCACAGAATGCCTAACAGTAATATATTAAATATGTAAGAGGCCGCTGTGTAATTTCCACATGTATTGCTAATAATAATAATAATAATAATAATAATAATAATAATAATAATGATAATAGTAATAATAATAATAATAATAATAATAATAGTAATAATGTGTGTTGACAGCAAACAGCGATAAAATGAGCATATCTCCTACAGTTTTAATTAGTTTTATAATTCGGTAAGCGCCTGTGTAGACGGTCCGTGTAATTGGACCAGACCAGGATTAAAATGGACAAAATTGTAAAATGAACGACAATTACCATTGTTAATCTCCCGGATGTAAATGTAGACGAGCACCTTGATTGGTCTTTTATTCAAGACATCAACTAAATTGGCCACGCATAGATGAATAGTCTGTCGTTCTATATCACTGTTGACCACGCATGTCTGTGTTCTTTTTACATTGAAATAATTCTTTTAATTCATATGGGATATTTCGAAATAATCATCACGATAAATGACAATATGGCGGACTGAATAGCGGTGTTTGAGGAAAATAATTTGAACTGCAAAGAAAAATCAACGGAGAATGAAAAAGGCTAAATATACTAAGGAGTAAAAATAAAAATGGAAAGAAGAGAATAATAAACTGAGTAAAAGTAGAGAAGCTAATTTATATTTGACCCCGGGCAACGTCGGATGTCGCGAGGAGAGAGTTGAGTGACCGACATTTGAACTGGTGACAAGATGGGAACAACATTTGGAATAAAGATTGCCTAAATAAACCCGAGTTCTGTTGTTTGTAGTAGAATTTTCGTTGCAGTTTTCCCTCCAACTAGATTAAAGATGGACCAAGTATGTTCCCTAATTGGCCGAATGTTATAACCCCATAGAAAGGTATTCGTCCCTTTTGGAATGTATGCATTCCTTTGTCTCGCAAGAGACAAAGATGTTTATTCGGGCTTTATTTGTCGTTATTTGTGAACATGCACCAGATGAGTTGTTTTGTGACATTTTGAAAACCAAACGATCGCGCTTAATTACATGTAAGAACAGATGCACATTCATTAAAACACTCATTACATAGGCGTGTATATATGGACAGAATATATACAGACACCCACGGGAATACAACACATCTCCTTTTAGTATCGTTTGAGAAACCGTCTATATTACACAAAGTTGAATGAAAAAAAATGAAAAGGGGGGAAAAAGTAGGGCGCGAAAGAGAAAAGGAAAAGAAAGATACTGCATGAAAAAGAAAAGAAAGGAGAAAGAATAATGATAGGGTGGAATAAATCCTGAAATAAAAAGAGATGGAGAATAGAATCAGAATATAAGAAGGCAGAAAAGGTTGCACATTAAATAAAGATTTTACCTTATACAACAATGATTATTAATGCTGAGCATGAGTTATAGACACCTAAAACTATGGACACGATTGCATTAATGATTTCAGTGTAAGTTATTATTTGAATACTAAATTAACAAAGATATTAGGTGTGTCCAATAAGTTTCCAGACTGTTTTTGTATGAACACTTTTATTGACAGTACACACATGAAACTCTCGTCTTTTTTTAAGTAATCTTCCCCGAATCCAGTGCACTTGTTGCACTGTTTCAACAACTTCAGGAAGGCACTATGTAAGTCCCCTTGTGTAGATTTGTCAATGATCATCGTTACAGCCTCTTTAATCTCCTCAATTGTTTCATAACGACAGCCTCTAAAGTTTTCCTTGAGCTTAGGGAATGACCAAAAGTTACAGGGAGCAAAGTCTGGACTATAGGAACGGTGAGCAACAGTCTTCATGCCTATCTTTGTCAAATAGTTTGTGTCAAGGATGGAGCACTCTTGCGACAAACTTTGCGCAAATCTTCCGCACCTCCAGCTCCTCGCGAAGAACTGTGTGTATCGTTCTCATGCTGATATTAAACTGTGCATTTATTATCTCCATGAAATTATTTATTCAGCCAATAAGCTCTGGTGTTCTGACTTTACTACTCCTCCTATACATCTCATCATACCTCACTGATCTCCTGCCTTCCTTGAATCTCTTATACCACTCAAAAATTCATGTAAGATAGTCCAAAAGCAGTTTGGAGCATTTTATACGCTTATGTGGCATTTTTCTGTGTCTAAAACATAATTTTATTGCATATCGTTTTTCTAAGGTGTCCTAGATTGCATTTCAGAAATTCACCAATTGTGACAATCAGGCTTAAGTAGAGTGTATTCCGATTCCTGCTGTAGCAGGTCATTTGAACCTTAAATTATAAAAATTGGTCACTCATCTCATAAGATGTATAGCCATATATTGAATTCTTAAGAGTCTAGGATAATTTTAAATGCCTGTACAAAATAAGTCTTGAAACTTATTGAAGGCATCTCGAATATTCTGAATAAGGGGATATCACAGCAAATGAAATCATTACATGATGGTGATATCCTTCATGAGAGACTAATAAATTGGAATAAATAAATAGAAGATTGTGTCAGGTTCCCTGAAAGAAAGTGTGCTCTGCCCCATTTGTTGAGTTAACAAACCTCACATCTTTCAATATACTAGCAGCGTGACCCGACGTTGTCCGGAATTGAACTGGTGCTACCAGATCAGCCTATCTGAAGATATCGGCTTCCTGTGATAAAAGGCACCTAGTAGTAATGTTTTTGCAAAACTTAATTATGTTCTGCAAAACAATAAAAAAAATTTCGAGTCCACCTTTCCTCCGTTTCCTTTTGCCCTTCTCTTTTTATAAAGCAACCAAACCAAACACAATGAATAAATATTTGAAGATATAAACAATTTGAAATATTAAACATTTTTCAAAAATCACTGGATTCGGCATTAAATAACCTAAAAAGGGAGCTGATATGCTGTAAAACAAAGCAACCGGAATTGAATGATGACCAACGAAGGTTTTACATTTTGGAATATTTTTATTGTCGTAAAAAGCGGTAAAATTGCCAATTTTTCAATCAAATTGATTGAATACCTGGTTTAGTTGGGTACCCATCGCGGTGCACTGGGAGGAAGCTCACAAGCCTTTTACTGTGACTTAGTTCACAATACTTTGTAGTTTACATTGTACTGTAGATAACCTACTGTTGATTTTGTAAAATTATGTTTATATATAATGGCTTGAATTAAAATTTAAAATACAAAAACCAAGTATCATACTTCAATTGTGCTTTAACTCTCCCTTGTCATATTGAATAACCTACTGTTAATTTTATGTAGCTGGTCTTACTGGTTGTGAAGTTATAATGGTTTAAAATTAAGTTTATGATAATAATAATCAAGTATCAAGGTGAAATTGTGTTTTAAACAGAAACAGTCATTTCTAACGCACACCTGCTATATCAAAGAACCTATTGTTAGTTTTATATACGGACTTCTAATAAAGTAATAAAACTTCTCCAATGCACTTGCGATGTTAGGCTGTATATGGCGTTAACTTTGGTTAAAATTGCCTGTTCCTTCTTTAATCGGGTTATTTTGATTGTCTATTATAGATACTTATCGAAGACATTTCGATATAAAACCTATGTAAGAACACTTCCAAGAACATAAAGTACCGTCGTGTAAAATTTCATAAAAATTAGCCCAGTCTACAGGAAACGAACTCACAGACACACAGACAAAGGTCCTTTTATATAGTAGTAGAGATATCTATATAAAGTCACTATTCTTCCATACATGGAGTACGTTTGACACAGCAAGGCTGATACACCAACTATTAATCTATCCAGGACAGGGTGCAAAAAAGAATCTCTCAACTAATAAATCCCTTATTGTCAAACAAGCTGTCTCATCTCTGCAACTTTGAATCTGTGTGCTTGTTTTACAAGTACTTCCAGAGAATGGGCTCCAGGGAACTTGCTGCGGTTTTGTCCCCTCAGTGTACTACCCCTGATCTACACGACTATCAGCAAAATCTTATCGCTTTCACTGTAGAGGTCCCCGAATGTTAGAAAATTGTCTGCACTAATGCACTATTTCTTCGGGTCACTTCCCTTTGGAATTCCCATCCATGATTCTTGTTTCCTCCACTGTACAAACATGCAGAAATATAATATGACTTAGTCTACAATACATTGTAGTCTACATTGCACTGTAGAGAACCTACTGTTGATTTCATAAATTATTTTCATATATAAAAACTTGAATTTAAGTTGAAAATGAAACAGTCAAGTATCATGTTTCAATTGTGCTCTAAAAAGAAACATTCATTTCGATGTACAAACTCCTACCTTAGGACGCCCCCTATATATCTAGTTCATAATCACAGAAGTTTCTTACGTCTTAAAGGTAATATGCGATATTTGCGTTGAAGTAAAGGATTCCTGAAACTTTTGTGGCCATGTCAAACGATCAACCATAGGCCTGTCAAAGTTTTGAGGTTGTTAGAAGCAGAGGAAAGACAAGGAGAAGGTGGAGAAAATGCTTTTGCTTGAAAATCTCTCAATAATTGGGTGTCCATCAACCAACTTGTCTTGGATCGGAGGGAATGGCAAAAAATAAGCCACGTAGGTTTTCAATCCTCACGAAACAGAAGATACGACTCATGATGAAAGGATTTAAAAAATACCGATATCATTTTCCTTTTCAAATAATATTCTGAATTTTGCTTAAATATTTATTACGAACACAAAATCTTTATTATAATAGAATTTTAATTTTTATACAAAAACGTTTACTTCTACGTCGTACTTTACATTTCGTTTGTACTGTTTGTGTGCAATGTCAGATTTAGGAAGAATTTCTACTAAAAAAACAAGAAGAAAAACATTTAAGGTTTCTTTTCGTACTTTTCTTAAAGAAGATTTTCTTCCAAAGTTTTTTTTCAATTTTATATATTTTTATTGTTTATTTATCTCTTCTGTTTTGATTTAAAAAAATATGTTTAAATTGTTCTTATTGTCTACTATGTTTTTTCTGGGCCTTGAGAGTTTTGTGCGGTGGTATATTTCCTACAAAGCTAAAGCTTTTGTTTGTCTCAATTACCTCCCTTTCTTTATTCTGTTCCTTTTTTGTTTTCTCATTTTCTTTTTCTTCTTTTATTTTAGTTTGTCATTTTTTTCTATTTTTAGGATTTTTCTTCTGATTGTACAACAAAGACCAACACGAAAGTTTTGGAAGATTGCGATTCGAAATTATTTTTTTCTGTGTGTTTGTTTTTTTATTTTTTTATCGATTGGTTTTTCTTCACTTTTTCTGCTAACTGCGTTTATTTAAATGTCTGTTGGTCAAAATTATTTTACATTGCTTTATTTTTCGCTTTTTGCTTTTGTATTTTTTAAATTTTTTTAGTCATTTTATTTTGTTTTGTGTAACCCCTATTTAAGTAAAACTCAATTTTTTATCGGTTTTTATTAACTTGTCATTTTCTTTCCCGCACCACAAAATGATATTGAAGACATATTTGAAATCTTAGAGTATTTTCCAGTACAATTCTTTGGGCGATTCCAACCATTTTATTTTGTTGTTTGTTTTACTTACGAACTTGTCATTATATTTTGTAGTTTGTAGCTGCGGCATTTTTTCTTCCATTGTTCCCTATTTCCATCTTCATGTCCCCCTTCCAAATGTCCCCCTTCCAAATGACGGATTCAAAAATATTTTAGAAGAAAATGTCTCACTAAATATGACGTCAGCCACAAAAATAATCAATAAAACGAAAGTATTCACATTTTTATTTGAAAATAGAAATCAGATGATTTTTAAAAATTAATCTTACACTAGCAGGGAGACCCGACGTTACACCGGATTGAATGATGTTCAACGAATGTTTCACATTTCCAAATTTTCATTGTCATAGAAATCGGTGAAATCGCCCAGTTTTCAATCAAATGGATTGATTGTTTGCTGTTGCTGACGACCCATCGTGAAGCTTCACGTGCCTCCCTGCCGTGACGTAGTCCATGATACATTGTAGTCTACATTGCACTGTAGAGAACCTACTGTTGTTTCATAAATTACTTTTATATATAACGGCTTGAATTCTAGTTTAAGATGAAAAGGTCAAGTATCATGTTTCAATTGTGCTTTAAACACAGATATTCATATCAAACGCGCTCTTCTTATATCAAATAGGCTAATGTTGATTTTATATGCCAGACTATTTTGCTTATGTGGTAATAAAACTTTTCAAATGAACTTCTGATTTCATCTGTATAAGGTGTTAACTTGGGTTATAATTGCATGTCCCTTTCTTTTGTCGGATTATTTCGATTATCGATATGTATCGAAGACATTCTGATATAAAACCTATTGCAAATAACATATAACAATAATAAATAAATACAAATTGTTGGCTGTCATGGAAAGGGACAGACCCCAGTAATTAAGAAAGCAAAACTAGATAAGTTTGAAAATGATATTAGGAAAAGGCTAGAATCGAACCCAGTAGGCAAGTGTTTAAAGATAATAGATATTGAAATCCTAGGAATGCAGAACGATTAGCATTGTTCTCGCAAATAACAAAGTATTATTTATTTAAGAGATAGAGCGATTGTCCATTCTTTTAGAAATAACTGGATATTAAAAATTTCAGTTGAAAGAATAGACAATAACAAAATTGAAAATGTTATGTAACAATGTCACAATTTAATTTACGGATTTCTTTTGTTTATATGACAGATGTTAGATACATGTGCAAAGGGCACGAGTAAATTGAAACGTGACAAAGTCACGTTTATTTACCACACCTCTGACGTCATAAAGAAAGGATATTCTCAATATATTGAGACAGGATTCGAAGTTTAAAAAATGGTGGATAGTGATAGAGTCAGTTAGAGACAAGAATCGGACAGCGACTTAGTGGAGCTGATGCCTTTAGAGGCGAAGCGGGTAGGGGGAGAGTAGACCATGTAGCCATACAAGTTTGAATTCCTGAGTCATCAATCAGCCGGGAGGATGAATAACGAATCACCATCTATATTTTGTAACTGTTTGTCTTCGTGCCGTCATTACAACTGAAAGGTAAATATGTTTTGTCTATCATCATCTTAAATAAACATTGTATAACATCCTCCAAGTATTAATTGTCTGTCTCCTCCTCCATCATAAGTGAAGTATCTTCCTTCTAATGTAAAAGAACTGCATTATACATTCCTTCAACAATGAATTCGCATCTCTCTCAGCTCTGTCTCAGAATATAAATGTCATTATAATCCTTTGTTTTGAGTCCCCGTTATACGTGTCTCTAATATGTACCCCGATATATACACACTCCAATATAAACTGCCGCTACACAACAGGTCAAAGTGTTAGAGAATGGATAGAGAGAGAGGGGGAGTGTGAATTATAGTGTAGACACGTTGACAGGAAATCAAGATCAGCTGATTGGATTGCGTGTGAGTCATGTGATCAGGTTAGCTGAATCGAAGAGATTTGGTTGCCACTTGGACGAGAGCAGACGGCTTCGCCGTTTTCTCCTCCGCTTCGCTGGGGGTGGGGAACGAACGCTGACAACAAAGGCTAAATTCACTTTCCAATCTTCTGTGAACAAACTGGAAGGTGAATAAAAAAAAACTATAGAACCAATGTCTTGTCTTGGTGTGAAATAAATCTTCGTCCCCAAAAACAGGTATCAAGTCTCCCTCCCAGACGAGAATTTCCAGATGGATCAACGAAGAAGCAGAGGTATGTGAAAATGCATGTCACACACATATTCATACGTAACAGCATATGAACATATGTAATAGAAAAACCACTAGACGATCAAACACAACAACATTAACTCTGATAAAATAATCAAATACTCAATCTTTTATAAATAGACACGTTTTAATATATCATCTCCATTCCAGTTTCAACCAATATACAACAAACGCTCATTTTATGACACAACGTAACTAAAGGACATTTCGATTAGTCATTTTACATAATATTTAAGTTGAACTTTGGAAATACGAATTTGAATTGTGTAAGAACGATACATCACCTTTGTAGATTGTGAAAAATGGTTGATGTCATCAGTTTAATTGCTTGATTTAATATGATTCAAACAACCGTTATTTACTGCAACACAAAAAAAGAAAAAAAAAACAATAGTTAAAAAGGCAAAGCTTTTCGATACAAAACCTATATATAAAAACAGCAAGATACATAAATTACATTTGTGAAAAATTTCGCAAACAGCGGCCCAGCCGTTGCAGAGTCTATAGGGAACGAACTCACACGCACACACTTAAAGTTAATTTTATATAATAGAAAAGATAAAAATGGAGAGTATTAAACTAATGCTGAGTTAATTAACGTTTGTTTTCTCCTCTACATTTTAATCAGACGAAATGCAATTTTAAATGTTCGGCAGTTTGAGGATTAAACTACCTACCTTAATTGTTCTAATTCTAGTCGTAATTTGTAATTAATTCACTGAATATTTAATTTTTACTCAACTTCTTTCTCTCTTCCTTATGCTACTCATCCACGTCTTGTCATTGAAAATGACGCCATGCCTGAGGTACAAACAGGAACAGTTAGACTGTCGATAATTTTACAAAAGAATTAGAAAAAATTTTAGTGCATTGAAAAGAGAAAGATAAAGAATTCGGTTTATGCTGATACTTATTTAATAGAAAAAATAACAAGAATTATTTCAAAAGAAAAAATGGTATGTTGGTTTTTCGTTAAGAGTAAAATAAACATTTTGTTTTTACATGGGTTTTAAAAACTAAAATCAGTTTATCATTTGCTAAAAAATTATAATTTAAAAGAAAAAGGACACTATACGAATTTTAACTAATATAAAAAAAATACAAAACAAAAAATTATATATATAAAATTACAAAACAAAGGATTGTATATATATATATATATATATATATATATATATATATATATATATATATATATTATTATTATTATTATTATTATTATTATTATTATTATTATTACATTTTCACCCCAAACAAGGCACATTGCCACTTTGGTGTAGGGGGCTACTATCAGGTGCAGCAACTACTGGGGCACTATGTTGGGATTTGGGCAACAAGATTTCGGTTCATGTTACACGTTAACTTCTGCATGTCAGTACATTTAGGGAGGCAGGGACCTGGAATGGAATTCCAGAGTCTAGCGGTTCTGGGGAAGAAACTACTGGAGTAGAAAGATCTTTTACATCTAGGGATCTCTACTGTGTGGGGGTGGGATTTAGCTGCCTGTCGGGTTTGTGGAGGGTGTCTACGTGGTAGGGGCACAAGTGATTGCAGTTCGTCAGAGCATTCACCATTAAAATACTTATAGAACAGGCAGAGGGATGCAACGTTTCGTCGATGGGACAGAGGCTGAAGCTTAGATGCCAGTTCAGGGCGTATCTCTTTTGAACCTTGTCTAGGAGAGAGAGACTAGCAGCAGATGCACCAGCCCAAATGTGACAGCAATACTCTATACATGGGCGAATGGTGGCCTTCTAGAGGTACAGGATACTTTCAGGTGTCAGTAGTTTTCTAGCACGGTAGAGAGAGCCTACCTTTTTCTCAGCGGCCCTGGCAATGTTTTCAATATAATTGTTCCAACTCATGTTTCCTCTGAACGTTAGGCCAAGCAGTTTGAAAGATGTACTCTCAGACAGTATATATATATATATATATATATATATATATATATATAATCACAAAATAAAGGCTTATATATCGAAAATTAGAAAACAGAGGATTCTATATGGAAATTAACATTACAAAGGATTATATATTAAACAAGTTACAAAATAAAGGTTTATATATATATAACATCACAAAGTAAAGGATTATATATATATATATATATATATATATATATATATATATATATATATATATATATATATATATATATAAATTACAAAATAAAGGATCAGAAATATAAAAATTACAAAATAAAGATTATATATAAAAAATTTTTTAAAGATTATATATAAAAAATTTCAAAATAGAAGATTATATATAAATATTACAAAAAGGGATAATATATAAAAATTCACAAAATAAAGGATTATATTTTAAAAAATCACAAAACAAACGATTTTATATAAAACATCACAAAACAAGAGATTATACATAAAAAATCATAATACAAATGGATTATGTATACAATATGTCAAAATAAAAGAGTATATTTTAAAAAATTACAAAACAAAGGATTATATATAAAAAATTACAAAACAAAGGATTATATATAAAAAATTACAAAATAAAGGATTATATATAAAAAAACATAATACAAATGGATTATGTATTAAAAAATATTTCAAAATAAAGGATTATATATATAATCACAAAAGAAAGAATTATATTTAAATAATCAGAAAACAAAGGATTATATTTAAAAATTACAAAACAAAGGATTATATATATAATCACCAAATAAAGGATTATATTTTTAAAAATCAGAAAATAAAGGATTATATTTTAAAAATTACAAAACAAAAGATTATATATAAAAAAATTTCAAAATAAATGTTTTTATTTTAAAAAATTACAGAACAAAGGAATCTACATAAAAAATTTAAAAAAAAACAAAGGATTATGCAAAAAGATTTTAGTTAGTATTAATTTTGATTTTTCAGACTACTGTTCTCATATAGAGTGTTCCCTTTGCAATACCCTCAATATTCCCGAGTTAGACAGAAACATACCTGTATCTGACAAAATACACCTGAAGAAGGTCGGAAATTACATCGACCGAAACATTGTGAAAGTGATTCTAGAGATGAGAACAGTAGTTCGAAGAATTCAAATAATAAGAATTATGATTATGTAATAAAACTTGTTTGAAATAGGAGATAATGCTGCAAAATATTAACAAAACGATTTAATATTGAATGATAAATAATGTTTAATTAAATTAATTAAATGAATGACGGAGAATATTGTTTCAATATACAAAATTATTGTACAAAATAGATTCTTGGCAGGAATAATATATCTTAAAAACACACAAAAAAATAGTTTAAACGAAATAAGATCAATTATAAAAAAGAAATGAAGAAGTTAAAAGTCACAATCGGTGCTGAAATTTTGCAAAGTTTATTTACCCTTCATATCGATAACTAAATCAATTCCAAAATATATCGATGATACTCTATGGGAAAAATTATTAAAAGAGATTGAAACATTTCATGAAAAAATTATTTGCTTGAAAACTAAAAAAAAAAACAATATATTGAAATTTTCAACTTTCTTGCACAAAAAATCAATTTTTAGATGCTTATAAGAAAATATTATGTAAAGAGAAAAACAATTGGACATAATTTTTGTGCATTATCAAAAGAAAAGTTTGTAAGAAAAATCGGTTTAAAAATTAATTTAAAACGGATGTATTTTTAACTTAAATTTAATGTTGTCAATAATATTTAAATATACTTTTAACCTATATATAAAACTTAAATAAAACAACACTAAAGCTTTATTTTAAAACTGGTATAATAAAAATCAATTCATGTAACTTGGTTATGCAGTAGAGATGACATCTATTCAATGTAGCCGCCTTCATCTTCAATCACAGCTTCGATACCTGTTCGAAACCGGGAGCATGTCTTTTCCACAAGTGCCAGTGTGAGCTCGGCGAATACCTGGTGGATGGCGGCGATCAGGCTGGCTATGGTGTTGTGGGAGGTCATGTTGGTGATGTTTTCGACGTATGAACAAACGAAGTAGTCCAGCAGGTTCATGTCATAGGAGGAAGGAGGCAAGTGAGAGAAGGGTAAAAAGTCGTAGCACTCTTGAAGCCAAGCCTGGGTCGCTTTGGACTTGTGGGCCGGCGTCGAGTCGTACTGTCACACTTAGTGTCTGTCACCGGCGACCTGATTGCACCAGAGGATCACCGCACTCTTCAGCACATCCATGTACACTTTTGTGCTTACTTTCCATGAAGATGTGAGGTTGCATGATGTGGCTTTCACTTGAAACCACACCAAAGACCATAATCATGACCGGAAAAGTTCGTGGAACTGTACCCTTAAGCGTTGAATATTCCAGATTTGTATTTTGAGAGTGCTGGCAATGGTCTTATTACCATAACTTGGACCGGTATATAGCATGAGTAGTACAGCGCCGCATCTCTGATCTCACTTGTGTAACATTATATTACTTTCAGATATGATAGAAGTCTCATATCGCTCTTTAGATTTCTACACACTTGGGAAACTAGTAGATAGTCTGCAACAAAAACAGCTGGTTTTCATCAAACAGAAATGGAATCATGTCGTCTTTTCTAGGGCGACAATTTTATCATTCTAGCAAAAAATACTTTTAATTGCACGTGTTTGAATGTAAATTTATAATTAATTTCTCAGAAAATAAAATACAGTCACTTTTGGGCTAGTTTCATACATTCCTCTGCAATCTCTTTGAGAAATGAAACAGTAAAACAACTGCCCTTTGTAATAGTCAGTATCGTATTCTTTGTACTTTATTCTGTGACGTTGACAGGTCATGTGATTTTAGTGAAACGGACTTCTATTTAAGTTAGCCGTGGCTTAGTCCCTTCTCTCATTTTATTGGTTCTCTCTCTCTCTCTCTCTCTCTCTATATATATATATATATATATATATATATATATATATATATATCACACACGCTCATTCACTCCTTGCGTATGTACGTATTCGAGGAAAAATGTAAAGAATAAAAGGTGGAAATGCAAGCAATCAAAAAAGTCATGACTGAGAGGTCTTCGTTAAAACTCTTCAGATTCATATTCTCAAGCATCATAGATTGGAGGAAATAACATTAAAGACATTGCCAAGTCTGCTGTAAATAATGTGGGCTCTCTCTCTCTCTCTCTACTGAGCTAGAAACTACTCATATCTAACAGTACCTTGTATTTCTATTAAGCCACCATTCGCTCATGCACGTAGACTTATATTAGGATCTTGATTTGTGAATCTACTGTGATTTAATGCATTTCAAAATTGCTACAAACCTGTTTTATACAACCTGTAGTAGTAAAAACAATGGCTGGTACTTCTCTTGATATGTTTGCTATCTTGTCACTTAATATGCAAATGAAATGCTTCATGTTTTGAAAAAGAAGGCTGATTTTTCAAAGACTCCGGCAGTTTCGATTTGGATGTTGGAGCAACAAATGTTGACAGGAAGGTTGTGAGTTTTTGAGTAGGTAGTTTTAACAGCAATGTGTCAGATTTAACCCTGCAAATTTTTTATTTGTAAAGTGTAGAATAGTTAACTCTTTATTTAACCACACCTACCACTAGCCTCCCGTTCTTGAACAAGGTTCAAAATGTCTCGCACTATCAAGAAACCTCCAACCCCTCTGTTCCATCGCCGCAATGTTGCATCTATGGGCTTGTTTCACAAGTACATTATTGGAATGATTTCTGACGACCTCGTAGCACTTTCACCCCTCGACAGAAATGGCCAACTAACTTGACAAACTTCAAAATCCCACCTCTTCACTACAGAGGATGTTGACTGAAAGCTTTCCTCTTATAGTTTCCTCCAACGAATGTACAGAATTTCGAATTCTCTCTTTGTCTCCTGCTTCTCTGACTGTACTAAGATGTAGACATTTAAATGTAATGTGAACAGATATATAACTGCTCAGCTCCTTACATAGTTCCCCTGTATACATGGTTCAAATAGATTTATGCATTGTTTGGAGGAGAATGAGAGAATATACATTTGCAAATATAAAAAGTAAAGCAGTCATGTTTTAAAGCCATGTTTTTAGAGAGAAACAGACAGAAAGACATAACGAGAGAACATTTTTAGATTTTGTCTTTTTATTCTATTTTTATTTTACTTTGCAAACTCATTTTTCCCGTATAAATAAGCTCATCCAAGATATACGGATGAAAAAATAACTAATAATAAAGTATCTGCCCAGTGTTACTTTAAGATTATAATACAACGACGCGGACTGAAAATTAAGGTTTTCCAAGTTCGAATCCAGTTCGAACCCACACTTTATATCGAATAATTAAATTTAGCTACGAACTTGCAATCGTGTAAAAACGATACACCTCCTTTTCATATTTTGAAAAATGTTATCTTAACAATTTGTTTGATCTTAATATGATTCAAACCACAGTTATTTACTATAACACAAAAAAAAATAATAAAGGCAATACAACAAAATCATTTAGTAACGCGCAATAACAGTCTCAAGGGATTCTCGTACAACTGCTTGTCTTCGTTCTCACCGCGACCTACTTTTATGCAGTCGAGCAGCGAGATTTTGCAGACAAGTAGCGAGATTTTTGCTCAGTTTGCGAGACCGCTAATTATAAAGTTTTCAGTGCCGCTAGTGGTGAGGTCAACAACTGACCCCTGATCGTCTTCGGACTTTGGCTCGTGATGTCTAATCTCCGAGAGTCTATCACATTAAGTCTTGAACGCCTCGGTGTAGAATTCTCTGGAAGCGGAAAAACAAAAGCTGTATTCCCTAGTAAGAAAAAAACAGACAATTTGATTCTATTCTACTAAAAAGTAATGTCACAAAATTACAATCTTTTTACAGATATGTACAGATATGTATGTTCTTAGTACATTTTTAAAGTCAGTTTTTTGCACGTTTTTAAAGTCTCAAATCTCTGTTCTTCGTAGATGGTACTCAGGCGGAATGGAGAGGGGTGGTGGTCACGCCTTTTGGAACGATAGATGCCAGCCAATAATATGTACAGAGAACGTGCCTTTAGTTGAAAATTATCAAAATTGTGCTCAATATATGAAAACAGGGAAATAAAAACAACGATGTTTACGCGTGGCGATTGCCTTTTTGGCTGCAGAAATAATTCAAATGCATTTTTGATTTGTTCTTTATATTATCCACGAAATTGACATGCCGGAATTCATCTGTTTTTTTTTTGTTTTTTTTTTTTGTTTTGTTTTTTGTTTTGTTTTTTTGTTTTTGTATTTTTTTTTAGCAGTAAAAGCCTTCTTGGTTTTAAGAACATCGACTTTACTTGTAGTTTTGCGTTTTAATAGTATAATCACATTTCTAACTTTCTCGTAACTATGATGACATTTTCATGAACAACTTTTTAGATTGAAACTATTTGTATTTACGAGGTGTTTCCCGGGATGCGGTAAAATTATTTTGTATTAAAGTAGATAAAATATGAATACGAATGTAAACAATTCGTATTCAATAATCCAATCTCAAATATAAATTATTCCCCTTTAAATATTAAATTATCTTTTAAATGCTTCATAACATAAATATTCTTTTAAATAAAAGGTATATTTTCAAGAAATTTCTTGCGTAGTAGGTTTTAGTGAAAATAAGATGGTATAACAATAATAAATAAAAATTGGTTGGTCAAATAAAATTTTTATTTCTCAGTTTACATTATATTTGGGTTTAATTTTGGAAATAACTATAAATTTGATATTTCGTATTCTTAAAATACTCTTGAAAATTAATAAGTTTACCATTAATTATTTACCATTAATTATTTACCATTAATTATTATTCTTTAAATGTCTACACTGGTGCTACTTTTACCTTATTAAGTATTTTTTTTACAAAGGGGCTATCACATACTAAGGATTGGAGGCCACTCTAGGATAAGGGGCCACATGTGTATTGTATTTTTAATAGTAGTGTAGTAAACGTTTGTGGAAAAAATTTGGTATAATCAGATTTTTTACGAGAACGGTTCATGTTGAGAGTGCACCAATTCTTTGAGTTCGTCCTAATCCATTAAAATACTTGTAAATCAGGGACATGGATGCCACATTTCAGAGATGGGACGGAGGTTGGAACTAGTGGCAGATGCACCATCCCAGATGTGACAGCGATATTCCCTGCGTGGCCGATTTGTGGCTTTGTAAAGATACAGGATACTCTCAGGTGCGAGTTACTTCTAACACGGTAGACAGAGCCCCCATTCTTAGCAGCAGTCAATATTTCTATTGCTATTTTTCGTTTATAATTTTAAAACTCGTACTTCCGTTTTATGTTTTATGTTTTATTCTTTTCTCTACCCTGCAACCTCTCTCCCACAGAAGAGATGTTGCGAGCCTATCCTTGTTTTATCGTTATTTCCATGGCAGGTGCTCGTCTGAACTCCAATCTTTGGTCCCCCCTCGCCAATCTTTCACTAAAAACACCCGTCTAGCTGAATCCACTGTGAAAAGTTTCCCCCACTCTTTATATGTGCCTAAATCAAAACGTGGATTCCATTAACAAAGCTTCTTTCTTAGAACTGCATGCCTGTGGAACTCTGTTCCGTCTGCCTGCTTCCCACCGGACTACAACTTGGATGTCTTCAAGTCCAACGTTAACAAATTCCTAATGAACCGCCCCCTTAAGTAAACACTTCATCAAATCTCCACACTAACGTAATGTACTTGCAATAACCCTTATCCCTGGGTGGTTTCTAGGCCTTGATAAGTGGTGATCACTGTGTAAAAAAAATGTCAGGCGCAAACTCAAAGTCACGATATATATCCTTGGAATAAAATTAAACATATATAATCTAAGTACTCAAGCTAATTACTCTTATTTCATCTCATTTATCTTCGAGTGGTGTGCGACCTTGAATAATGGTGACTTTCTATAAGTAAAGGTTACAAATGAGTCTTCATTTATCTCTAGGGAACGCAGGGTGCATCAAAAAAACTATAAACTTACTGAAAAGTATTTAATTAATGCTAGTGTTCACAACAACTGTTCGTCCAATTGATGCCGATTACATCTGTGCGTGTTGCTACAAAAATGCTTTTATAAAATGTAAACCTTCTGAGTAAAAAGATAATCGGGTATCATGAGTAGAATTAGGATGGTATATCGTTTCTCTTTTCCTGAATTTTTTAAATAACGATTGCTTGTGTTGACATCCGTCTGTCGCGGAAAACAAAACACTAAGTGACGTAGTGAATAAAGTGCTTGGTAATTCAATTGTAAATTTCAATACTTTGGACGTTAAATATTAAATCTCAAGTGCGGACGACGCTCAAAATACACCTACGAATTACTTGAGATTTCTAGCAAGTCATGGCTGACGGGACGAGAGTAAGTTATCCCAGAAAGAGTTTAGAGTTCGACAAGAAAAAACTGAAGAAATTCGGAGGTTAGTCCGAAATGCTGTACTAATTACACCCAAATAATACGAATATGATATTTTTTATTTAATTGTCAAATAATAATAATCTCCATTAACTCGTTGCCATCATGTTCAAGACTAGCATGTCATAATAATTTCCATTTTACGTGTGCATTTGAAAATAAAACAGTTAAAAATAAGTCAAACACACGGTTACTGATTATTTTAATTTGTATTTAATTTTGCTATCATTTTTTCTTTTTATTATGTTTAAGCAGAATATTTTTAGGGAAATATATTACTGCACATATTTTTACCAATTCTACTTTATTTTATAGAAACCAAGCAACGCTGGGTAGCCCTAATAGTTGTTTACAAGCGATAGTGTATCTGATACTGGAATAAAAAAAATATTGAAAAAATTACATCGTTGCGAAAACGTATTACTTTTCTTCTAACACGGGTTTCTTCTGCCGCATCCACCTCAGCCTGTAAGCATCGACCACTTGTGTTTCCATAGAAACCATAACAGTGGAATTCAAGTATATTTTACAGAGGACGAGAATTTCTGTATGGAATTTTGTACTATCCATTGCTGATATATAATTACCTAACATCGTTTAATAAGAGATTAACGTGAAATGTTACTAGGGATTTTTAGACTCCTTAGCTGATAAATTTTTGTTGTGAATCGTTATATATATATATATATATATATATATATATATATATATATATATATATATATATATACTAGCAGACGTGCCCGTCGTTGACTGGGTTCAAAAACAGCCTACAGAAAATGAACTGTGATTGATGAAAGTATGATAGGTTATGAAACGGAGGGGGTTGTAAAGAGATAGGTTTTGATACTCAAACATTTTAACCTGAGCAAAATATGATGAAAGTAAAGATAATTTTTGCCAAAAAAAAATATATTTTTTATATCAAATTTGTTTCCGTTCGTTGCCAAGAGTGACCAACAAAATGATGTTTCCTTACAAAGAGAAAACGTTATATATATATATATATAATAATATAAATATACAAGACATAAATGTTACCATAGTCAATAAAAGTTACTTTTATGGTAGAAAAGTTCATTGGTTTGTGTTTTAAAGTTGTTTGTAAAAACAATTTCTTTTAATTCATGAACCGGTTTTTAAAAAAATCAAAATGGCAGCGACTTTTACATGGAGAGCCTCGTTTTCAATTTGAAGGAGGGCACCTGAGCATTCTGTGTTAACAATTTAAGAGAGTCCCGTCAACGTAAGGAATATTTATAAACATATTTTAATGTTTTCCGTTATTTTGTGCTTGAGGAATATTCGATTATGGCATGTATAGCTTATATAAACATTCATTTAAGTAGTTATCGCCTCAAATTTCGTTTTAATTTCGGTTCGCTGAAATTATTTCAAATAAAGAGCATCAAAAACTATTTCAAAACAAAAAAAAACATGAACTGAACTTTTATTGACGATGGTAACATTTATTTCTTGTGTATTTATTTTTTCGGGTAGTGGTTTGTTGGCTTTTCTTCTAAATACTCTTTCTTAATAACATGTACAAAATATCGACGAAATATGGAAAAACAAAGAAACAAAAAAGTTTTGAAAAATAATGAAGCTTTACTTACTTTAGTAAAATAATCCGAACCAGCAAAATGGGATATTAAAAAAGTAAACACGTAATTACTTTAGTTTTTTAAGAAAAGAATCGATATAAATATGAATAAGAAGAAAATGGCGCCCTTTCAAGCAGAACAGCTTCGTTTCAGTTTTACAGTATTGAACAGTGTAGTGTTGCGCCGTCGGATTCAAGGTTGTACTATTGTAATATAAAGAACACGCAGAAAGTGTCGTAATCACCTGAATTCCGTCTAGTACACTGACAAAAGAAAGCTTAAACAGATATATAAATAAAATAAAGGTTATGTAAATGTTTTTAAAAGACACGTAATCACGTGAGCAGGATTTTTTCCTTTTTTTTACAGGATAACAAGTAACGTTCTTATTTTTTTATTATTTATCTATTTACCTATTTTCGAAAGAGTGCCACGTGTAAGTGGAGAAGGAAAAAAACAGAGTTATGCAAAATTTGTGTCGAGAATTGTCTAAAGTTCCGACTTTTTTTTTTTTGGCTTTCACTTTAATAAGAACGTGAATTTATGAGGTGAATTTATTCGACACAATATGATTCAACTCAAAAAAAACGCTAACGTGAACTAAGATTAAAGTTAAGGTGTTATTGTGGACCCTCACCCCTTTTAAAAAATCTTGTTAAACTTTGTGACATATTTACATTCTATGGAGGTAAGGCGCGAACGAATTCCCAATAATTTTATTATACCATATTTCTTCAAATTTAAACATAATTATCAAAGTATACTTACGCAAATAGATATGAAAAGTCTTTGTTAAAGTTTGTGCTATATTTCCATGGAGTACATGCGCGAACACAGACCCCACAATTTTATTATACCATCTCTATTTAAGTTGAAACATACTTATCAAAGTATACTTATGTACGTCTATATCAAAAACCCTTGCAAACGTTTCTTTTTCATTTTTTATTTCCATACTTTGTGGGCCAGGCGCGAACGTAGACCTCGCAATTTTTATGAACCACCGTTCTGCCAGATCAAACATACCCATTCCTGATCCTCGATACATCTTCTATAATTATATGTAATCAGTTTTTTAAAATAGTCAACCATATAGGAATCTATAAGCTTTATATCATAGAAGATATATATATATATATATATATATATATATATATATATATATATATATATATATATATATATATATATATATATATAAAAGAGTTCATTCACCCTTTGGAAGGTCTTGTTTTTAATCCTTCAGGGGGACTAGCCGCCCTCCTCACCAGCAAGTCTGGTGGGGGAACCAGTTTAGTCGCCGGTGACCCGACCATGAGGCCGGTAGTACTGGGTTACATGGTAACAGTAGCATATGACATGACCTGAATAAACTCTTCTTCTGGGTCAACGGCCAACTAGCACCGTGTATATTTGTGTGTGTGTGTGTGTGTGTATATGTGTATTGGGGTGGGAGGGCTCCCGTAAGCTGTGATGAAGGCAACCTTTCTAGGAGAAGCAAATCTCTGATTTAAAAAAACATAAAGCGGAAGACCAGTACCCGCATTAAGCTGGTCTGCAGTTTAATTTGTTGCTGACTATCTTGCTCTTGCTTGTTGCTTGATCTCAACATTTTGAACCGAGAGAGAGACTTAGCTGTCGTACAAAGCTAAGACTCTGTAACATCATCTTTGTATAGATACTCCCTCAGGTATTTGGGCTCATGGATTTTAAATGTCTGAGGGAGTTGCACTCGTCTGACAAGACGTTGCAATCATATATATATATATATATATATATATATATATATATATATATATATTAACCGTATATCATCTAAAACCGAAGCAAATATACTAACAGCGTTTAATAACTAACAACAAACTAAATAAATAAACTATAAAATAAGAAAATCGAAATTAAAAGTAAAAATAATTCCCCCCTAATCTTCCTATCCTTACATTCATAACCAATATATATATATATATATATATATATATATATATATATATATATATATATATATATATAGTAATTTATAAAATATATATGGCGATTAAGCTACACTGAATATTCGGCGTTTCATCCACTCTAGGAGTCGTCAGGCTTATGCGCGAATTCTGTGGTTGTTCCTCGTTTTTATATGGTCCTCTTCTGTTGAGGATTTTAGTTAGCCAATCAGCTTTCTAATATTTACCGCGCCCCTTCCTATCAGCCAATGGGCATGCATTTTATCGAACAAAGGATCTGTTTTAGAACTAGGTTAGTGGTTTAAGGCAGACCTTTTCCTCCTGGTAAAGAAAAAGGTGATTACACATGAATGGATAGTCTGGTGGAAGATAAAAAATCCAGTGACGGTAAAATCCAAATGTAAAACTTCAAAAAAGTTAAAAGAATTTCCATTTGTACAAGTAAAATCCAAGGAAATCCCGTAATTGGAAGAAGATGGTCCATAATAATCCAAAGGCAGAAATCCATGGAATAATTCACAAAAATGTGTACAAGGAAAAAAATAATATTAATAAAAGAAACATAAGGTATGCTTTTCACTCTACTTCCGAGACATAACTATAAATAAAAAAGATCTGGGAAGAGAAAGGATAGAGAGAAAAAAAATGATAAAGTTAAATATAAAATATAAAATAAAGGGAAACAAAAGTCAAAATGACCCAGACAAGAAATGTTAAAGGCGCGAAAATATATATAGGGCAAAATAATATAGCTTAACTGAAATGTACAGGTCATCACTTAAAAATCACCTTTTTCTTTACCATATTCCCTCTGCTTAACTTATTTTGTTTTCAAGTAAGATCTTTGACTTACTTGTTGTTTCATCAAATACTTCTGGATGCAAAATCCGATCCCGCATTTTGCTAATTCTTACCCTCATGTGAGAAGGAGAGTATTTCCGCGGATTAAGGACTATCCATTTATCTAATGTTTCCTTTTCAGATTAAATATGTTTTTAACTCATTTTAAAGTGTTTTTTAACATATTTTATTAACTGTTTTCTCATATATATATATATATATATATATATATATATATATATATATATATATATATATATACCAAGCCTCAAAAGAAAAGAAAAAGAAAACGATAACAACAAAACAATAATCGCTCTTTATGATAATCGGATGCACCGATAAAAAGTGCTTGAGAAGAATATGGCTGAACAAGAACAACACCTTTTGAGCACTATTGTATTCAAACAGCCAGATAAATTATAAAAAACCCTCTCGGCGAATGGAAAAAAATATGCAGAAAAATCGGAAAAAAGAATAACTCTGTCGAGTGCAATCAGACGTGCTTGAATAATTAGTTGTTGCCAAAATATAAACATATATATATATATATATATGTTTGTGTGTGTGTGTGCGTGTGTGTGTGTCTGCGTGTGTGTGTAGAATGATGCTTTCCTCAATCATATTTCACCTTTTATTCATATCAGTCTTTTAATTTATGAAACTCAATAGAGCATAAATGAATGACAAAAATCTATATTCCAAATTTTACGATGTTGACGTGAAGGTAGAAGTTGCAATTACCTGTTATGTTTTCATGATGTAATAAAAGAAAAAAATAAAAGTTAATAGCAACTTTAGTCTCAATTTTCGGATTCTGTATTTATACCCATATCTTTTTATGAACTTGGGTGCTTTTTCATTTGTTGAGTTAAGGACAGGATTATTTATTAATATAATAATTACATAGATGATTTTGCGCTACGAAAAATGTGCTGTCAAAAATTGTGCACATCAACATACTTAAAAAATAAATTGTAAGATGGTCAACATCTTACAATTTGGAATATAGACTTTTGTCATTTATTTTTTACATATATATATATAATGATTTTGTGGTTGTTGTTTCCTAAATGTAAATCTACTGAAATTCCTGTGTCTATGTATAAGAGTTCAATGACAGGCATAGCTTAAATATACTGTATTCATTAATGCAAACATTATTAGCTACTTTGTGCGTACATGTTTCTGCTACAACTTCTTTGGGTAAGTAACGTCTTCGGGCCAAAAATACAATCTAGCCTGAAAACACTTCTTCCCTAAAGAAGTGACAACAGAAACATGTATGGATATATGTAGCCAATGATGGTTGCATATATACATACCGTATATATATATATATATATATATATATATATATATATATATATATATATATATATATATATATAGTAGAAATGGTAATTAATAAAAACTGTAGACAGTGCTCAATACTGTTGTAGAGCAAATATGCGTTTTATTTTTTATTACCGTATTTATCTTTTAAGTTACAGAAACGGTTCTGTAAAAGTCTGAGGAAGCTACAGACGGCCAAAAAACGGCCGAGTAGCTGAAAAAATAATGTAACTGAACAGAAAGATACGGTAATAAAAAATAAAACATATATATATATATATATATATATATATATATATATCAACAATGCCGAAGTTAAATGTAGCTAATAAAACGAACAAAGAGGCACAAATTTAAATCAATAAACAGTTACGTGATTGCAGATGGCATTCTGTGGCATGGTGGTATACGAACCCGATTATAGATTCTATGATCCTGAGTTCTAGCCTCGGTATAGTCAGTCACGTTGATAGGCCGTATGTAGGGCGAAATAATTGGCCATTAATATGACGAAGTTACGTGAAGTCAGGCTCTGTGGGAAAAGAAAAGACTAACAACGTAATTCTCGCAGTCAGACACCGCCTACATTTTCGACAACTGCCGATCTAAAATAGGTTTGCACAATCACTGCAGAGGCTTTAATTCGACAACGGAGAAAATCCCATTGAAATGTTATAACAGAAAAACGACAGTTACTGAGAGGCTGATTGGGATTGCAATATCATAGATTTTGATACAAACTTCTCGTCTTACTACAATTAAGTATACCTCAGCAACTCAATTGATCAAGTTTATTATATCTACTTTCTGATTTTAAATTTTCTTGAGTTTTTATTGTTTGTGTTTTTATATGAGCTTCAAAATTGTACCTATTTGTTATTTCTATTTTTCACTAGTTTACCCTTTAATCTGTTTATACTTTTATACCCAGTTTGTGTAACTCCGTTGCTGTATGTATATACATATATATACATATATATACATATATATGTGATGCGGAAAATACCATATTATAAACACTATTAATGACCCTCAAAAGACCTGCTGGAACGTTCGCAGTGAGACCCTTAAAGCCTGTATACATAGGAGACAATCGCTCCTAATAAACTGGGTAGACCGAACAACAAACGAGAACCCCACCTAAAGGAATTTCTTTAAGAGTATTCTAGATGCAGTCATCTTAACGTATGATTTAGTAAAAGTAAAAATGGACATTTAGGCAGTTGTAAGTATAAAAATTAAGAAAATTATGGCCACCTTAAAGAATACAATATGCATATATAAAAACAAAAAGACCTAGGAATTAAATAGTCTGTATACCTCCCCTCAAATATATATAAAAAAAAAGAAGATTAATTACCTCCCTTGGACTAACTGAAACATTTATTACCTCCCCTTAACTAAAACAAAGAAAAAAATTAATAAGATAAATTAATTACCTCCCTTGGACCAGCAAAAATTAACAACAGGCAGACCGGACATCATGCGGATCGGAAACAAAAAAAGGACAGTACATATTTACTAAAAATGCATTAAATAAAAAATTTAAAAATTAGAAAATTCATATTAGAATAAAATAAGATATACAGAGATAAGCTATACTTAAATAAAAATGAGCATTATTATAAACAATAAATGCGGGCCTATTTTTTCCTCAGACAGAAACAACATGGCTGACGAGAGCCTAACATTATTTACGATTTACTATTAACTGTCCCCCTTTATGTTGGGTTTTAAACCGACGGTACCAATGTTTTTCTGCACTTCTGTACAATTAAATAAATAAATATTAACCTCTTATATCGAAAAAGTTTTTCTTTAAAATCGAGCACTTTGTTGGAATTCTTTCCCATAAAAAAGGTAAACACACACACACACACACACATATATATATATATATATATATATATATTTAAAAGAGTGTAGCCATCAACAATTGTGGGTTTTTTAAAAAGGTTTTCATCATATTTTTATTTTAAAATATTTTTATAACGCGTTTCGAGCTTAGGGTGTGCTCTCTTCCTAGATTCACAAAGCAATTCATTATCGATAGTATAGACATAATCCTAAATAATAATTCTTTCGAATTCAACAATACCAACTAGATCCAAACACTAGGTACAGCAATGGGAACGAAAATAGCACCGACTTACGCAACCCTTACATTAGCCTACCTAGAAGAAACCTTATATAAAAAGATAGAACAAAAATTTGGCCACAGCACTAAAAAACTGTTTGTAGAATCATGGAAAAGGTACTTAGATGACTGCTTCATCCTATGGAAACCCACATGGGGGGACATCACAGACTTACACACCATACTCCAGAACCTACACCCACAAATTAAATTCACCATAGAACAAAGCTCTACAGAATTACCTTTCCTAGACATACTGATAAAGATTAAAGACAATAACATTATCACAGACATGTACCACAAACCTACAGACACCCAACAATACCTACACTTTAAAAGTCACCACCCTAAAAGCTGCATAAAATCAATTCCCTACACCCTAGCACGTAGAATCTGCACCATAATCACGGACAATAACCTTCGGAAAATCCGAATCAAGGAACTACGAATAAATTTAAGAAAAAGAAAATACCCATCACAACTTATAGACAAAGGGATCCAACTTGCGACAAATATACCAGTAGAAGATTTGAGAATCCCTAAAGAACGAAACAAAGAACAAATCCTAACATACGTCTCCACATACAACACAAACAACCCTGAACTTTTCACAGAGATAACGAAAAACCTCGTCCTACTTAACCAAAACAGCAAACTAAACAACTTCCTTAAAACAACAAAAATAATAAAAAGCAAACGCCAACCCAAAAACCTAAAACGCATTCTTACCTCATCCAAACTCAATCAAGACGCAACAAAAGGAGTCACAAAATGCAACAAACCACGATGTGGAGTCTGCAACATAATATTAGAGGGAAACACATACACATTTACGAACCCCATACAAACATTCAAAATTTAAAAAAAAAACTAGATTGCACCTAAAAAAACGTGATCTATGTAATAAAATGTCCAGCATGCGATAAATCCTACATAGGCGCTACAAAAAACCTTAGTAATAGAGTAGCCCTACACCGATCCAACATCAAAATTGCGGAAAATAGACACCTGCATGTATCACAACATATACACACATGCGGTGGAGGCAGATTCGAGATAATGCCCATCTTCCAAACTGACAACTACTTCTACTTGCTAACACAAGAAAAAAACTTCATAGCAAAGTTTAACCCCGCCTTAAACATCTCTCCATAATTATACACATAAATAGGCAAAACACAAAATACACTTACACGCATGCATACTGGGGTAAATGTGCACCCTCACACACGAAAAAAAAAAGCACAATAAAGCACGCGCACACTTTCACGGGTGAGCGCGTCCATACCCAGTACAGTACCATTTCTCTAAACTAAACAAACAATTAGAAATTATACGTATGTATGTGTATGTACGCACATGTGTGCATGTATATGTGTGTGTGAGTGTATACATATGATTGTGTATGCGTGTGTGTGTATATATATATATATCATCTGTTATCTATGCTACATCTTGTTTGTCTGTATACGTGCACTTATGTTTGGGTGACCGAATCCATGTATGCATATGTGCTTGGATTAGAAAAGAAAGAAAACTTCAACCAATATATACATAAGGTGGGATGTATGAATATGTATGTGTATGTGTGATTGTGGGTGCATGTGTCCATATATATATGGGTGGATGAATGTATACGCATCTGTATGTGTGTGTATATATATACATATGTATGCATATGTATGAGTGGGTAAATGTGTTTGTGTGGATATGCATATGTCTGTGTGTGTGCATGTGTGTGTATGTGTATGTGCCTACATAATATGTGGATGTTTGTGAGTGTGTATGCACATACATGTATGTGTGTATATATATGTGTGTATGAGCGTGTATATGTGTGTATATATATCTTCTCCTACCTATTCTCCATCTTACTTGTGTGTGTGTGTGTGTGTGTGTGTGTGTGTGTGTGCGTGTACTTATGTCTGAATGATTAAGCGCATATATACATGCGTGTTTTGGTTGGGAAAAAATATATAAAATAAAAAAATAAAAAAATAAAAATAATTAACCAATATGTGCCTGACGTGTTAGTGTTGGATGTGTGTGAGTACGTGTGTAAGTGTGTAGGTGGGTATGTATATATGTATGCTCCTACATATATTTCTATGTATGTGCGTGTGTGTATGTGTGTGTGCCTGCGTGCGTGTGCGTGTGCATGTGTACATGTACATGTATATATATGTATGCGTGTGTGATTGTGTGTGAGTGTGTGCTATACATGGGGAAAGAAAGTCTTCTAAAAAACCCTAAAAAACATAAAAACCTTCGCCAAAAGGACCAAAAGCCCCTCTTTGAATCTAACTTTGACCGGATAATTTGAACACTTACAGTTGGAGACAGAATGTCTGAGACCACACATCACTCTGAAAAACACATTTAGTATCAGCGGAGGTAAAAATAACTCTTCAAACTCCCATTTTAAAGAAAAACTTTTTACGAAAACATTTGAAGAGAGCACACCCTAAGCTCGAAACGCGTTATAAAAATATTGTAAATAAAAATATGATGAAAACCTTTTAAAAAAACCCACAATTGTTGATGGCTACACTCTTTTAAATATACATTTTTTTTTCTCTCGTTGGAACTACACAACCATCACTTTAAATATATATATATATATATATATATTATATATATTATATATATATACTAAGTAACAATTAAGAATGCACTATATATAAAATATATACATATATATACATATATACATACATATATATATATAATTAAGTTTAAAACCAAAAGCTTCTGTAAACTTGAAGTGAATATAATATTAATATTTATGCAGTAATCCCAACCAAATAAGAAAGCTCAATACAGCCAAAATAGAAAACAGTTCTTGTTATAGAAGAAAACAAATTTAAGACGCAGATTTTAGACGGTAATCATATTTTACATGAATTAATTGTTTGACATAATACTCAAATCAGATATATTAAAATCGTTTTTAATCAGCTGAGTTCCATGTACTTCCTCAGCTGAGAAAAGATATTAGTAAATGAATATTATAGTGAACCTATTAATTTGCTTGTACTGGAAATAATTAAAACAGCGTTATGTGAAAATTAGTCATAAATGAAAAAAGTATTTTTAGTGCAAAGAGTTTATAAAAAGATGAAAAAAAAATAAAAAATAAAAGGATGGATTAAAAGTTAAGAATTAAAAATTCATATCAAATAATATGGAAAAGATTTGTATTTTCAAGCGGAAAAGATGGCAAGAGTCAATATTCTCATAATAAGAAAACGGAATTATACTGCTGACAAAAAGATTCAAATTAAAATCCAGAATGTCTGTAAAAATCTAAAATGCGTATCAAAATCAAAAATATGTGTAATCCTGGTTTGTAAAAAACCGTTTGCAAGCAGTGGAGGAATAAAGATTACTTCGAATCGTTAATTTTCTTTCACGTGGATAATTTAGTCAGCGTAACAATTCCCATAGACTATTTTATAATTATAAGTAAACTTATAGGGGAACTTAATTTTTACATCTTTGAATTTAATTTCTCATCTTTCATTTAATATATGCGCATACCATGTAATAAAATAATATTTCCTTTATATTTTACTTCACTTATTTCAAATATTTTCCTGTGTATAGAAATTGTTATTGTCTTAAATTCAGTGAATATATTATTCACTGTTTATCTCTCGCTTCATTAAGTCGGGAGTGAGTTAAGTGTAAAATCAGTTGGTGGTTAACCGGCCACGTTCAATCATGTCAGTATCGTGCGGAGAAGCTGTTTAGCAAAGTTGAAGACATCTCATTCATCTCCCCCCACTCCTCTGTTTGTTTCTCTAAATATGAAATAAGCTAATTTCACACACATATATATATGTTTGTATGTATGTATTTATATGTACATATATGCAAGTGCGTATATACGTTCACACATATATAGTATGAAAATATACATACTATAGAGAAACATTTGTATTCCAATGCTAGAATGAGATTGTTTAGCCATATGTACTCATGCACAGTAAGTTTACATATCACCTTTCTACTTAGCTTTACTTACGTATTGAGTACTGTTTCTAATGATTGCAGAAACAAATACAATCAAATAATATCAAAATATTCATAGTTTCTATAAGATGCAATGTTTATAAAAATGTTCAATATTTTAATTTAATCATTAAATATTCAAACAATATAATAAACTTTTTTTTCAATGCTGACTAGGAAGTTTTTAAAGTTAGTCTGTTTTTATAAAGTATAATTCTTAGTATATATAATTATTTACTTTAATAATAATTAAATACCTACACACACTAGTGTTTCTTCCTTTCGGGAATCATCAATGCAGGGTGTCACGATTAACGCCAGTCGATAGATTCGAACCCGGCAACGAAGCCATCTCAGACTCCATTAACAAGGACCAAATCCATTCGGCCACCGTTAACCGAAATATTGTTGAAATTTTTTTTTGTATTTAACGTCTGTCAGAGTGATCTAATCATTATATCTGCGCATGCGAGCTAAAGTGACCGACTTTATTTCAACTGCAAAGTGCTAAACGATAAGAAACGAGTTTTATATATACATATATATGTGCATATGTATATATATATAAATATATATGTATGTATGTATGTATGTATATATATATATATATATATATATATATATATATATATATATATATATATATATAAATCAAAAAGATCAAAGAAACACAAAAAAAACGGGCAGGTGGAAGAATTGTTAAAATTTCCTTAAGGCCTTATCGTCTGACCCTCTAAGAGGAAACGTCAGAATGATAAATTAAAAGCTAAGAATCGAATGAGGAAAGAGAGAAATTGGTTTCAGTTGGAAAACCAGTGAGAGAAAAAAAAAATATATATATATATAATTCTCACTGTTCAGGTGGTTTTAAATCAGTAAATATTTCCAACTGATGTTTCAAAATCTTTTGTCAACACAGGCTAGGTCGAGAGTTATTAATGACTAACGCCTCAATGATATTGAGATGATAGTTCGACCTAGCACTGTATAAAACAGAAAACCAACCATCATTAATACAGTGCTAGGTTGAACTATCATCTCAATATCATTGAGGCGTTAGTCTAATAACTCTCGACCTAGCCTGTGTAGACAAAAGATTTTGAAACATAAGTTGGAAATATTTACTGATTTAAAACCACCTGAATAGTGAGAATTATATATTTTTTTCCTCACTGGTTTTCCAACTGAAACCAATTTCCATCTTTCCTCATTCGATTCTTAGCTTTTAATTTATCATTCTGACGTTTCCTCTTAGAGGGTCAGACGATAAGGCCTTAAGGAAATTTTAACAATTCCACCTGCCCGTTTTTTTTGTGTTTCTTTGATCTTTTTGATTTAAATTAAATTATGTTTCCTCTGAAATTTCTCCTTCCATTTTGCTGTACCAAGAATTTACTTATATATATATATATATATATATATATATATATATATATATATATATATATATATATATATATATATATATATATATATATATAATACGATGAATCATTTTATAATATAATTTTATATAATATAAAATAGTGATACAGTTCGTAATATTTGGATGCTTCTGACTACTGCTCTCATCTTTAGTGTCATTTTCACAACGTTTCGGTCGATGTTACCTCTGGCCTTCTTCAGGTGTGTCGAACTAAGTAATCTGAACAGAATTTGGAACAAAAAAATTTATTTACTTTCCGATAGTAGCATGCCTTCGCTCCGTCAGCCATTACTGGAACGAGGTCCAAAGTAATTTGCAATTGTATTTTTCGGTCGCTCACACTGAGAATTGAACCTTTAACTTTCAGGGGAATATCACTTTTACAATTGATTTTTTCATTCGAAATTCCCTCCAGATTCCTGGGTTCAACAGAAATATTCTCGAGTTCGACAAGATACACCTGAATAAGGTTGGAGGTTTCATCGACCGAAACGTTTTGAGAATGACAATCAAGATGAGAATAATAGTTTGAAGAATGTAAATAATACGAATAATCAATCGCCATCTCAAAAATTTAGAAAAGTAATGCAGTTATATCAATCGTATGAATAATTAAGCTCTCGGTAGTAGACGTTTTTGCATACACGACGGACCTGATATCCATGCAAAATCAACTTTATAACATTTTATAGCATAGTATAATGTTAAAAATGACTATTTGCTACGTATTTTCCAAAACGAATTATATTAGGTTGGTGCAAAAATAATATCGTTTTTCAACGTTCAACTTCAAAAGAATATAACTCCTTTCATAATAAACTTTTTTAATCGAAATAAGAACCATTAGAATCGACATATTTTTGCCAATAATAAACAAGTTTATTTATCCCATTAGCATGGAAATCCGGAGTTCTGGAAGCGATGAAAATGAAAGCCGATTCGGTATGATGCTTTTGAAGCATTTCTTACGCAAGAAGTTGTCGAGATGCTTGAAAAAGTGAAAATCGGTGGGCGAGAGGTCTAGTGAATATGGCGGATGAGGCAGAGTCTCTTAGCCCAATTCGTTCAGCTTCTGCAGGGTGAGTTGAGCAACATGCGGGCGAGCGTTGCTATGGAGGAGAATTGTTTCATTCATATTGACCGGCACATACGTTGGAGCTTCTAGCTGTATTTCGACAATTTGTCGGCGGTACTTCTCCGCTGTCATCGTTTCGCCCGGATTCAAGAAGATGTGATAGATGAGACCGGCTGCAGAACACCAAACAGTCATCATAACCTTTTTTGTGTGCACTTTCGGCTTCGGGAAGTGTTGTCAAGCTTCTCCGGCATACAACCACTGTGCCAAACGTCACCGGTTGTCGTAGAGGATCCACTACTGATCACATGTCACAATCCACTCGAGAAATATGTCGTTTTTGTTGGGCAGAAGGAGCGTAGAAGACACCTCAAAACAACGATTTTTTTGTATTATCGTTCAATTCATGCGGCACCCATTTATCAAACTGTTTAGACTGACCTTATTTGCTTTAAATAGCGAACAACTGGTCGACCTCGAGTTCAATAGCAACTTCTTGTGTGGTTTTGTGAGAATCGGCTTCAATTAAGGCTTTCAAATGTTCGTTATCAACTGCAGTCGGCCGGCCGCGACCGTCTTCATCTTCGAGACTCTCGTCACCATTGCGAAATTTCTTTAACCACCGTTGTGCCACACGTTCGTTAATGATTCATGAGCTAAACACATCATTGATATCACGAGCTGTCTCGGTAGTTTTGCGGCCTAGTTTGAACTGAAGCAAGAAAATCGTTCGGATTTGAATTTTGTCCATGCTGTCGAAAAGACTGCAAAAAAAGTGAATGAAGACATTGAGAACGGTAACTAATAACACGATTCGATAGAGCGGGAAACGCGCTTCAAAATTATATATAACAGGAATATATATATATATATCAATGAATTAATTCAGAAATCATATATAAGTAACGTATGTGAGAAAACGATATTATTTTGCGCCAACCTAATAAATACATATATACATTTGTGTGCAATAAAAATACAATTACAGCGACTGAAACTACTGCAAGACTACAGCAGCGAATTAGCGACCTGCAAAGAGAGGTGCTAGGGGTTCCCAAGTACCTTCCCCTTTTACTTTTGTTTTAAAATTGCTCTTTTTAAAATGGATGAGAGACACTGTTTTCTTACTTTAGCACCTGTCATTAAAAAGTTCTCTGCATGGTACTGGTTATGATAGGCTCATTTTATTGTTATACGTATATATATATATATATATATATATATATATATGTGTGTGTGTGTGTGTGTGTGTGTGTGTGTGTGTGTGTGTGTGTGTGTTGTTGTTGTTGAACCATTATTCATTACATCTATCTGATTTTATTATTTTATTTTTCAGCAACTTGTGACGCTTTTGATCTTGCTATCATCGTTAAGAAGGCAAAAGAAAAAGCGAGTGTGGTGTGATCGTGGGATCTCTGTCACTCGACCTCAGTACTCTATGATTTAATTTACTTATCAGAGTGCTGGCTTACACAGCCTCGGCAAGTAAAGCAACTTGAAAGAGTCCATCGGAAATGCCTCGGGTGAATTCCGAATGTGAAGTTGCAGTCACTAATATCTGATACAGATGTACTCAAAAACGCAATGTTCATGAAGCACTAGTTACGCTGGGCAGGTCATATTGTTCGAATGGATTATATGAAGCTATTTAAACAGCTGTTTTATTGTACTTAAGACTGGTAAACGGCCCCACTCTGTTCCAAAGAGACGTTTCAAGGATTGCATACATGACAATCTTGAAGTCTTCAAGGTACCTGCTCAGAGCTGGGAAACACTAGCGAAATGTCGACACGAATTGAGAAAGCTATTTAGAAGTGGAACTAAAGTGTTTGCAAATGAAAAATCGAGCATGCTGAGTTCAAGAAAAATGTTAAGAAATCGTATTCCAGTTTTATCTAATGAAGTAAACAGTTGGAAAGCTGCTCAAATCAACTACAAAAAAAATCACATGCTATAGACAAAAGAAGCAGAAATCTTACATCTCGAAGTCATTTGTTGGGTGATCTGTTTTAAAAAAAAATGTAAGACATCGGCTGGTTCACAAAAGCATTTGATTACACATAAGCAGACGATTCCCGTCAAACAAATTTAGTAAACCCTGTTTCAACACTTGACTTTGTCACATATGTCTAGAAGGCTTACATACTGACCGGTAGCATCTGGCACACGGGTGGGTTGGTGAAAAATCTGAATATATATATATATATATATATATATATATATATATATATATATATATATATATATATATATATATATATATATCCTTCGGCTAACCTTCACATTGGCGATGACTTCAATGTCCATAATGTGGAATAGCTGACCTACTCAAATGACGGAGATGATAAGAGGAGGTTCTGTTATGACTTTTCCATTGCCTATGACCTCATTCAGATTTTTCACCAACCCACCCGTGTGCCAGATGCTACCGGTCAGTATGTAAGCCTTCTAGACATTTTTCTCACAACTCCCCCTGAGCTATGTTCATGTTCCAGTCTATCTCCTCTGGGATCATCCGACCACTCTGTCGTATCAGTTAAGATAAAAACGAAATGTAACAAGTATTCAGACGTATATCTCCACAGTACAGTATATCGATACTCTATGGCTGACTGGGATGGCTTCCGTACATTTATATCTGATCTACCTCTGCATTCCATGTTTAAAAAGGAAGTGCCCTCTATAGTGTCAGATCTGACCGAATGGTTAATTGTAGGCATAGACCGATTCATACCATCATAAAATTTAAACAAAAACCTAACAGCCAGCCATGGTTCTCCCTAAATCTTCATCAAATAGTATGTGACAAGGATTGTATCCCCTTGAGACAATCTTGACGTAAGTCTTCTGCATCTTCAGTTCCTCGCGAATTATTGTGTATACAGTTCCAACACTGACATCAAACTGCACACTTATTGTTTCTATAAACAATGAAATTCTTACTTATTGTTTCTATAAACAATGAAATTCTTTATTTGTCCAATTAACTCTGACTTCCTTACTCCTCCTACACATCTCATCATCCCTTACAGGCTTCTTCCTTTCCATAAATCTCTTTTGTCACTTACAAACTAATGCTCGATTTATGCAAGATGGTCCAAAAGCAGTCTGAAGCATTCCATACGGTTCTGTGGTATTTTTGTTCAAGACGTACCCCTCCACCGTACTGTATATCGATGCTCTAAGGCTGACTGGGATAGCTTTCGTACATTCATACCTTATTTACCCCTGCACTCCATGTGTAAAAAGGAAGTGTTCTCTATAGTATCAGATCTGACCGAATGGTTAATTGTAGGCATAGACCAATTCATACCATCTAAAAAATTCCAACAAAAACCTAACAGCCAGCCATGGTTCTCCCCAGAATGTGCTGCTGCTATCGCGCACAGAAATCACTTTTTCCATAGCTACCAACGTAATAGATGCACTGAGACTAAAGCTGCTTTCAGGACTGCCAGCAACCACTGTAAAAGAGTAATAAAAAATGCAAGAGAGCTATATGCCCAGTCTGTTAAATCCAAGGTAGCTGATCAGCGGCTTGGTTCCCACCAGTTTTGGCAAATAACAAATAGGATCCTGAACAGAAGCGTGCGTTCTATCCCAACCATCATCAATGGATTTGAGGTCATCTGGTCAGCATCAGACAAGGCCAAACTATTTGCCAAGAACTTTGCAGCTAATTCTACCCTTTGCAACCAAGGCCATCAATTCCCCGTATTTCCTCCTATAACAGACAATAAGCTATGCAACATACAAATATCTGTGCGTGAGGTCGCCAAGCTAATCAAGAACCTAGATTCCAGTAAAGTAACTGAACCTGACAGCATTCCAATTATAGTGTTAAAAAATTTTCAACCAGAACTTGCCCCCATACTTACAAAACTGTTTAAGCGTTGCCTTAAGGAGAAGTGCTTCCCAGCACCCTGGAAAACCTCATCAGTATGCCCTGTATTTAAGAATTCAGTCGATAAGTTATCTCCATCTCAGTACAGACCAATGAGTCTCCTGTGTTTCATGAGTAAGCTTGTAACTTATTCCCAGTAATTACTACCTTCTATAGTTGTTGTCTTGATACGTTTTGACCAACTAATTCTCTCAATAATTAATAAGATGAGGATAATAATCCGCAAAAAAGAATTATTATGCAAATCTCATCTCAAAGAATTGCAAAAAGAAAAAAGAAAAAATGTCATTCGGTACGCAGACGACAATGAAAGACCAACTAAGAACACAAGATTTGATTTATAAGACCATAAAATCCAACCTTGATCGGCCTTCGCGGCCTGTGGCGCAGTGGATAAAGGCGTTGAGGCCGCATGGTTTCACATGAGCATTGTTTGAAGATAGCGGTTTCAATCCTACCAAAGCAGGTCAGAGGATTAGCTGGCCCAAACGTGGTGAGACAACAACAAATACAAAGATGAGGGCAACAGTCCACAAAAATAATGAATACACAAATTATGAAACCTCATCTGAAAAGAATTCCATACAAATAACAAAAAATAATGAGTTAGGAAAGTTATATACTGTACAATATTCGACAACATTTTTTTTTTATATTTTGAGGCAATGTATATTTAGTTTTGTTCTAATCGAATGTCCCTATTTGGGGGAGGGGAGCCGAATTTCCCCCGGATTACAAACTGATCTAATATCTAACTTTGCCCGTGGATACAATTTATAAATCTAGCTATGTATGATGAGAATGCGCACAAAGTCGGTAAAGGCGACCAGCCATTAGAGAAATTTGCTCAAATTTTAGAAACATGCCTGCTAAAAGCTAAAAGTTGTACCATGTTATTGAAAATATAATAACGCACTCCGCTACTTTGTCCGCGCAGACAACTGATGAAATGAAACATTTGAACTCAATACAGAAAATAGAAATTAACAAGAGCAATAACTCATAATTTTAATTGAAGTTTTCTTCTTCCGTATGAGTTTTCAAATGTGAAAGCATGAAAATTGATAACTAAAATGCACTCGCTGCATCGCGATCAACGCTGCACATTACATCACCACACGCACACACACACACAAACACACACATACATACACACACACATATATATATACATATATACTTCTAAAGTTATTTTTCTTGCTCTAACATTGATATTAAAAGCCTACATTTCTATTTTATTATTAAAACGAAAATTTAGCAGCAAAAACGCACATGAACCTACCGATGAGAAATATAAGAATGAAAACCCCATATTGGAATCCTTCAACCAAGTTATAGAAACTTAAAATCTAAAAATAAAAAATAATTAATAAAGCCTGAAGCAAAAAAATAAAACCTAAATAAATAAAATAAAATAAAACTAATATTGAAACAGATTAGTAAATGTGTCAACAAATTCACCGTTCTCACACAACTATTTTGTATCTGGAAATGTAAACAAAAACAAAAAATAAAAAAACAAACGAAGGAAGGTAGGAAGGAAGGAACAGGGACGGAAAGAGAGTAGTAGTAGTAGTAGTAGTAGTAGTAGTAGTAGTAGTAGTAGTCTTGGCTTTACTACAATTGTTCTTATGTTTGTCAACGTGTTAAATTCGTTTAGTTGTAAAAAATAGCGACAGTATAGTTGAAATAAAGAATAGTTCGAAGACACCCCTACTCTTCCAATGTTAAATAATAATTTCGAAATAATAACGTAAATATTTCAGTGCGCAGGTCAAAATCTGCAAAAGAAGAGATTGTGCTTATTTGTTTACGTTGTTATGAGTTTATGTTTATGCGCGCATGCGCAACCGGATGTCGTAAACCGGGAAGTGTGGTACATCACTCGTTAAAAGGTCATTTGAGTTTTATAATTATATAGATTGCGCTGCATTTTATTTATGCATAGTTTCTACATAATTGCGTAGAATTTAGGATGAAAATGTGTAAGCACACCGATATATATATATATATATATATATATATATATATATATATATATAGATAGATAGATAGATAGATAGAGACAGACAGACAGACAGACAGACAGAGAAAAGAGAGAGGGCGGAATTAGAGCGGAGGTCTAGAGGAGCAAAATGTAATTAACTGTATTAATACTTTAAAGGAACTTTGCTTATAGTACTGTATATATATATAATAAGCTCAACATATATATTTTCCTGAAGCTATATTTATATTGAGGATGAAGACTAATAATTGTAAATTATGAATAAGTTTAAAAATTGATTTGATTTTGTTAGGTTTTTCCATTTGAAACTGATTCATAATTTACAATTAATAATCCGTTTCTTCAATACACACACACACACACACACACACACACACACACACACATATATATATATATATATTTATATATATATCTTCTTCTATAATATAAAGCTGAATGTCTGTGTGTGTATGTGTGTGTGTGTATGTGTGTGTGTGTCTGGTCATGAATAGGCTCCTATAAAACTGATTACATATAATGATAGAAGATGTATCGAGAAACAGGAATGGGTATGTTTGATCTGGCAGAATAGTGGTTCATTAAAATTGTGGGGTCTGCGTTCGCGCCTGGCCTCCATAGAATGGAAATCGGCACAAACTTTAATAAAGACTTTTCATATCTATCTGCGTAAGTATACTTTGATAATTATGTTTCAGTTTTAAGAAATATTGTATAATAAAATCATGGGGTGTTCGTTCGCGCCTTACCTCCATAGAATGGAAATATGTCACACGTTTAACCAGGTTTTTTTTAATATAGATCCACAGAATATTGTGATAAGTGTTTCAGTGTGAACAGGTATGGTATAATAAATTATGGGGTCTATCTATTTTATTTTTACTTTCATCATATTTTGCTTTGGTTTTGATACCCTCAAATTTGAAGATATCTCTTTACAACCCTTCCTTTTCATAACCTATCATACTTTCATAAATCAGAGTCCATTTTCTGTAAGCTGTTTTTGAACCCAGTCAACGACGGGTACTTTTGCTAGTATATATATATATATATATATATATATATATATATATATATATATATATATATATATATATATATATATTCTTTTCGCTTACGCACAATTTACCAACGCAGATTGACTAGTCCGGCATGTCCGTGTGCAACATGCCGTAAATAAACGATACAATCGCTCTCGGACTCAAATCTACAGTTAATGAATTGCAATGCGAATGACCATTAGTCGAGAATCGATCATTTATTTCGATTGACTTCAGTTCAGCATTTACTTTTATTACAAAGCAGTTAATTAAAAGCCAATTAGTTGCATCAGAATTTACGAGATCGAGACAGAAAGTCTAAACATAGAAGAAAATCGATTAAAAGTTAAATTATATATATATATATATATAATTTCGTATAAAAATATGAATAAATACATACATTGTGGGATTGACCGTTATGTAAGTAAATAAATATAGACTAATTATAAATAATGAATTAATAAAATATTAAATAAAATATTTTAATCGTAATATATATCAATATGAATACAATTTATTATTACGCAAATGTTGAAGTTTGTGACTCCACATTAAAATTCAAAGATTGTGTAACAAATTGTAACAAATGGTAACAAATTGTAACAAATTGTAAAAAATTGTAAAAAAATGTAAACGGATTTTGTAATTATGCTCATATTCCTTTTTTTGTAATTATATCAGTTCTTTTTTCTGATCAGATAAGGATGGAATACATTCAAAGATTAACATAATTACATGAATGACTCTGCGCTATGAAACAAATGATTAGTGGCATGTAGGTAGTGTACAGAATTGTGGATTTCAATGTACTTAAAGAAATACAAGGAAATATGGTCAACATGTTGAAATTCGGAATATAGATTTTATGCTTTGTTATTACAACGAGCTTCATAAATTAAAGGACTGGTATAAATAAAACGTGAAATGTAATTTAATAAACATATTTACCCATGACTCTTTAAAAACAATAAATAAATAACGGCATTTCGAAACTGTTAATGATGCTTTAAATAATACCAGTAACAAATCTTAAATTTAAAAGCGGTTTTAAAAAACGTGCGTTCAAGTGTTGAATCATCGTAGCTAAGTGGAAGAACACCAGTTCGATCCTAACCCATGCTGATGACGTCTGAAAGCTAGAAACATGCATGCCCATGCGTATACCCTTTATGCACGCAATATTATTTAATCATATATACACAGACATGCCAGAAAAAAGTATACAATAAGATAAATATTCTTATTATTATTAATATGTGTTTGTTTTATTTACATATAAGAAATAGTGCTGAAATAATTTAGAGTATCTCATTACAATTGCATCTCACAACATTGAAGCATACCATGAAGCAAAGAAGAATCAGATTCATCAGAATGAAGTCTAGAGATTGTAACTTGACTGGGACTTGAATTGGAATGTCATCAAGTGCAGCCACGTGGCAGTGAGCCGACATCCCCAACTCCTCCATTATTCCTTGAATTCCAACCAGGTGACTGGCTGCTGGAGTTTGTCAGTCAAGCTAAGGATCTTGGAGTAATTGTGCATTCCACATACTCTCTAAACACTGTATTACCGCTGCTATCAAGACCAGTATCATCTTCCTCCATCTACCTTACCCTCTACATCTCCCTAATTCGCCCGATTCTCGAATATAGTATTCAGGCCACATCCCTTTTGCCTTATAGCATTGGTCTTTTTGATATTAAGGTCAATGCGTAGTTTTTGTATTTGCGATAATTATCTTTCGTTCTTGTAAGCTCCTTATATCAAGTGGCTCCATGCCTTGTCTGCAATGATTTTTATTAAATTAAGTAGCTTGTAAAACGAAAAATATTCTAAAATAGACTTCCTTAAAAAAATAGATTTCAGACTTTGAAAACACATCAGATTAAGGAATGAAAATAAAAGCGGCTTGAACTTAATTGCCAACCAAATAAGGTAAAACAACGGCCGTAATTTTGGGACAGCGATAGTAATCACTACACAACATTAAGTATATCTTCGATTTGCTATGTGAGCATTACTTCTTCGGTGGGTCATTTCAAATTAGTGTTGCCGAACGAATTACAGAGTGAACATTTCTTCCTTCACGTTCGCTGATTTTTGTCTAGGCAGGAATGTGGCTTGCCCCCTGGCACAGCGCTTCATCTTCCCCGAGGTGAGTAACCACTGGGGATTCTAACAAGAACAACACCTCGCATATGAATAATGTAATGTGTCAAGAATATAGAAAGAAACCAGCGGTAAATGTGGTGTTAGGCGGTGCCAACAAAGTCATAATTCCGTTAATGAAATTAACTCATTTGGATGAGAACTGTTGCCAGCGCCATCACATTCCCAAGACATCTGAGAATTATCGATCGGTATTCAATGTTGTTTTATCGCCTTAAAGACACGTTCTTAAAAAAGAAAGGGACTAGATAGAAAACGTAAAGTGAATAGACGGACGAGAAAGGAAAATTATTGATAGAAAATAGAAAAACTGAAAGGAGATGGCATGACAGTAAAGAAATAAAAATGAACTAAAAGAAAATTAAAGAAATAGAAAAAAAATATTTGAAAGATATACACGCGCGCACACATGCACACATACACACAGACACATTTATGTATGCATGTATGTATGTATGTTCGCATGTACGTACTTATACGGCTTAATCGCGTTCACACACCGTCCGATCACCGAAGTTAAGCAACGTTAAGCAAGGTTAGTACTAGATGGGTGATCATTTGTGAATTTTAGGCGTTGTATGTGTTTTCCGCTTTTTCTCGACATTGTTTCCCATCGTCTTGAACCACCACTTGCGACTGGTATTTAACAACGCCTACTGTGGTTGTAGATTGCGCAACACTTGCCACAAAAATTCCATGCGCAAGCACTTTTACAGTGGGTATCCATAGTCTGTCAAGCTACCATGTATGTATGTATGTATGTATGTATGTATGTATAGTGTGTATGGTGTGTATGGTTGTCCAAGAAAAAACATAAAGTATATTACAATACATGTGTTTCCAAATAATAAAAATAACAACAATAAAACATTTCCCACTTCTTAACCGAAAAAACTCCAAAAAGTTCAGTCCAACACTGGAAAAACAAAATTTTCTAATCAAAGGAATGTCCATTTCTGAACGTACAGATGTTAAGTTTCAAACCCCCCGAATATGGATCAAAAGCATAGGCTTTATAAGAAGATCTACTCTCTCCCAGGTAAGTATATACCATGCAGTGGATATAGAAGGAGAAGGGGGCATTAGCCCTAGATATAGCTAAGGTTTTTGACAGGTTATGGAACGAAGGTCTTCTCAAGAAAAATCACATATGGTGTTACTGAACAAGTACTTAACATAATAAAATTATTCTTAAATAACAGAAAAATCCAGGTTGTCCTCGATAGTCGTACGTCAAAATAATATGATATATATGCGAGTGTACCCCAATTTGTCTCTGAGCTTGGGCATATTTGCTGACGACATCACGTTCTATAACAGGCATTAGAGGAAAACGAATAAACACACATATCCAAGGCAATCGCGAAAACCTTAGAGGAAGATCTCCAGTCTGTATTGAAATGGGGTCAAAGATGGATGGTAATGTTCAATGCTGCCAAGACTAAGTTCGTTTTCTTTAATAATTAGAAGAAACCTTCTCAACCATGGGTATGGGTAATGATACATTACCTGAAAATACTTCGTTCAAACTCCTCGGCTTAACGTTCACAGGGAACATAAGTTGGGACAGATATAACGAGAGCATTGCCAAGGCTGCTGCGAGGAAGGCGGGGGTCTCTCTACCGTGCTAAAAAGCTACTTACGCCTGAAAGTATCCTCTATCTCTACAAAGCCATCATTCACATATATATAGAGTGTTTTTTTTTTTTGTTGTTTTTTTAAATTACATTTTCACCCCAAACAAGGCACATTGCCACTTTGGTGTAGGGGGCTACTATCAGGGGAAACATCTACTGGGGTACTATGTAGGGATTAGGGCAGCGAGATGTTGGTTCACGTTGCACTTGAACTTATGCATGTCAGTACAGTTGGGGAAGCAGTGACCTGGAATGGAATTCCAAAGTCTAGCAGTTCTGGGAAAGAAACTACTGGAGTAGAAAGATCTTTTACATCTAGGGATCTCTACAGTGTGGGGTGGGATTTTGTAGCTTGTCGGGTCTGTCGAGGGTGTTCACGTCGTGGGGGCACAAGTACTTGCAGTTCTTCAGAGCATTCACCATTATAATACTTGTAGAACAGGAAGAGGGATGCAACGTTTCGACGATGGGACAGAGGCTGAAGTTTTGATGCCAGTTTAGGGCCTATCAGATTTGCGACTCTCTTTTGAACCCTGTCAAGGAGCGAGAGACTAGTATCCGATACACCGGCCCAAATATGACAGCAATACTCCATACATGGGCGAATAGTGGCCTCATAGAGGTACAGGATACTTTCGGGTGTTAGAAGTTTTCTAGCACGGTAGAGAGAGCCCACCTTCCTCGCAGCGGCCCTGGCAATGCCCTCGATGTAATTGTTCCAGCTCATGTTTCCTGTGAACGTTAGGCCAAGGAGCTTGAAAGACGTACTCTCAGCTAAAGAGTTGTTGGCCATTGCTATAGGTGGTAGAGAAGGTTTCTTGTAATTATTGAATTAAACCAGTTTTGTCTTGGTGGCATTGAACGTTACCATCCATTTTTGTCCCCATTCCACTACTGATTTGAGGTCATCCTCTAGTGTTTCTGTCATTACTTTAGATATATGTTCATTTGTTTCCTGCCGTGCCTGCTATAGAGTGTGGTGTCATCAGCATATATACCCATCTCAGAGGCAATTTTGTCGGGGAGGTCATTTATGAATATCAGGAACAGCAGAGGACCAAGGATAGATCCCTGGGGCACTCCCGCATTTATATTATATTGTTTAGACGTACGACCGTCGAGGACAACCTGGATTTTTCTCTTATCTAAGAAGGATTTAATTATGTTAAGTATTCTACCAGTGATACCGTAAGATCTAATCTTCCTGAGGAGACCCTCATGCCATACCCTGTCAAAAGCCTTAGATATATCTAGAGCTACCGCTCTGCCCTCTCCCGCTTTGTCCAGTGAATGGTATATGCGTTCAGAGATTACAGTGAGGATGTCTGCCGTGAAACGGGCTTGTCTAAATCCATATTGATGGTCGGTCAGAAGTTTAGCATCTGTAAGGTGCTGGACTAGAGCATGGTTAATTAAGGTCTCAAATATTTTGGCAAAAAGTGGGAGGAGGCTAATAGGGCGATAATTTAATGGGTCAGTTCTTTCGCCAGAATTCTTGAATACTGGTACCACAGAAGCAGTTTTCCAACAGCTCGGAAAGCAAGCTTCATCAAGGCATTTGTTGTAGAGTTTTGAGAGAACTGGAGCTACTTCGGCTGAGCACTTTTTTAATAGCACAGCTGGGATGAGGTCGGGTCCACATGCTTTGGAAGTGTCAAGGTTTTTTTATGATAGCATGCACCTGAGCAGGGGTGATTTCCAGATCGTCTAGCGTGGCGTCTATCCGCATAGGAAAGTCAGGTTTAGAGGGTCCAGTGTAGAGTTGGAGGCAAACCGACTGGCAAGCATGTTAGCCTTCTCGGTTGCTGAGTAAAGAACCTCGTGATTGTTGGTTAGTGGGGGAATTGTTTATTGCCCATTATTTACTACACTGTTGTAGATTTTTCCAGAAGTCACGAGTTCCTAATTTTTGTGCTTCGATGCGTTTTTTAGTGGTTTCCGTAAATTCCCTCTTAGCTGTCGCTATTTCTTTCTTAACGTTACTTCTAGCTTCTATGTACTTTTGTCTGTTTGAACTGGACTTATGTCGGTTAAACCTGCGGAATGCATGCTGCCTTTGAGCAATGGCAGTTGCGCAAGTCGAAGTAAACCATTGGGGAGAGTGGGGCTTGCTATAGAATTTCCGCATGGGAACATGCGCTTCGATTGCAGTTTTGAACCATTCAGTGGTCTCAGTTGCACACTGTTCAGCAGGAAGAGAAAAATATTTCCCCATGGGGCGTCTCTGATAAGATCTCTGATAGCTTCCTAGTCAGCCTTTTTATAATATCTCGTTGTTTTGAGCACTGGCTCTTCAGTTTTGGGTCTGGAGTTTAGGGCGATTTCAACCATTATTACCGCATGATCAGCGTTCCCAAGTGGGCTGTCGGCTTTCGTTACACAATCGTCAGGTTATTGAAACATTAGGGCTGGTGCATCTACTGCTAGTCTCTCACTCCTAGACAGGATTCAAAAGAGAATTGCCAACCTGATCTGTCATCTAAGCTTCAACCACCGTCCCATCGACGAACTTTTGCATCTCTCTGATTGTTTTACAAGTATTTTGATTGAATATGCTCTGATGAACTGCAAGCCCTTGTACCCCCCACGTAAATACCCCAACAAACTTGACAAGCAGCAAAGTCCAGCCCCTACACTGTAGAAACCCCCAAGTGTCAGAAAGCCTGCTACTCTAGTAGTTTATTCCCTATAACTGCTAGACTTTTTAGTTTCCTTCCTTAACTCTACAGATATGCAAAAGTGCAAGTGTAATCTAAACATACATCTTGCTGTTAAACTCACTGCGTAGTATTCTGCAATTAATGCCCAGATCGTGGCACCCTACATCAAAATGGCACTGTGCTTTGTTTGGGGGGAAAATGTAATAAAATAAGTAAATTTCATGACTTCAAAAAATAATATATGTTATATGAGAATGTTCAATTTTCCAAACTCCGATACAAAACAAAAGTACATTTATTTTCCCGACTTCACAAACACAAAATAGCATCTCATTATCGAAAACAATTCTTTTACAACTTGACAACCCGCACCGAGCAATCTGTCAAAGTTTTCATAACATTCGTGTGCGGTATTATAAACAATGTAAACAAATTGAAACAATTACATAGAATCGAATTATTTTTCTCTTTTTTCTTCTTTCAACGTACAATGTTTAATGTAATCTGTTTTACATATCATTCTTTCTCTTTCATTTTCTTTTTCCCATTCTTTTTTATGGTGCATTTATTTCAAGTCATATCTGTGTTCTGTTTATTTTCTCATACTCTCTGTATACTGTCTCTTTTTTCTTAACTCCTCAGTCTCTCAACCTTTTCCAAAGACATTTATCATCATCGTTGTTTTGTGTGTGCGAGTAAAGTTCTAATTATCTTTTGTCAGAATAGCTGGTCAAGACGGCACGAAATTATAATCTGTTACATAGTGACTATAAAAACGCGTTCCGAATTAAAATCTGTTATATAGCGTTTATATAAACTGGGTCTGTATAATAACGTGGTATGTGTATGTGTATGTGTATATATGTCTGTATTTCTATTAGTTCGTATCGTCTGGTGTCTCTTTTTGAATGCTAGTGTATATACGCATAAGCGGTTTGTGTCTTCTAGTTTGCGACGATGTGTATGTTTGCGTATATACTTGTAATTTTTATATACGTTTGAAGGTTAGTACTTCATTAAGCACATATATAACGTGACCGCTCCACATTGGGGAGGTTAAAATCCCCTAAAACTCTGAGTACGACCGGGTAAATATGCTGAGATTGTCTTTTAAACGTTATTCGAATCCCGGACAGCGGCAGGTGACCTATAAAAAGGGACGAGTTATTGTGTTTGATAAAAATATAAACATATTTTTATTGTTTGGGACAATGACAGAAACAGATACTTTTTTATTGTTTAAAACAATGACAGAAAATGTCATAATAAGGAACAATGACATTCGTCTTGCCTGAGGGACCCCGGATAAGACTTTTGGCTTTCTGAGTAGAGGAAATTGACAGGGTTTGACCCCTTGGGGTCATGTGAAAGATTTCATTTTTGGTCTGAGATTTACAAAACCCTGGACATATTGCTGAAATGCACACACGCAAAAACGGATCTGGGGATTTCCCAGAATGCGTGATGGACCCTGATTGGTTTAGCAGATCGCCAGACCCACCCCGTTACCTTACTACAAGAGCGGGTACTCGGGTCGAAAGAGAATGATTGAAGCCAAATCTCAAGAGAAACACACGCTCCCGGAGGACATCACACACACACACACACACACGCACACACGCACACACGCACACACACACACACACACACACCTCCATCAATCTTGACCGCTATCGAGAGAACGAAGAATAAGATTTTGGGAAAAATCTTGAGATTTTCTGGTGTAATCGAACTGAACGTTGTATATATGTAAAACTTGAACTTTCATGAAATTAACTTTTTTCGTAGTTAAAAAACTCAAGTCTGTCTTTCTTTTCCGGCGCGCATGCGAAGCTTTTTTTTTTTTTTTTTTTTTTTGCTTTTCAGCAGAAATCAACACGAAGCGGAGACGCTAAGAATCCACGTGAAGGACTCCCGGTAGACTAGACGATCACGACCAAATCCAGAGGTCAATTGCTGACGGGGTGGGGAGGGTCCTGTCACATATAGATTATTTTATACATTGTTCTAGATACTTGCGTACATTAAATAGGTCCGATATTGAGCAGCCAAAACAGTGTCAAGATATTATAAAACAAACAAAAGCATATGTCCCTCTCTATCTTTGTATGTGCGTATTTACTTTAATATGAGTTTGAATCACGCTTAATTTGTCCGTCCCTAATACAAAAGCTTAGAGAATATGTTTCTGGTTTTGTGGCTTTATATTCTCGTTCTCTCTATTTCTAGCTACATAGGTATAATTCTCTCTATATATATACACATGTAGCAAGATCGATTTCGTTGCATTATTGGTTTTCCGTGTGGCTAAATAAGCAGGTACTTTAAGCTGATATCAAAATCTATCAGTGTTCTCTAACCTTTCTCGCTCTTTCTCTATTTCTGGCGTTCTCTTCTGGTGCTACCAGATCAGACTGTCTAAAGATACTAGCTTACTGACCAAAAATGTATCAAACGCTTGTTATTTTTTCCTTTGCGAAAATTATTTATGTTCTGCAAAACCAAAAACAAAAATGTTAAAAACCACCAAACAACATAAATAAATATTTGACGATTCGACATTAAATAACCCGAAAAGGATGATATGCTGTAAAAGAAAATAAACAACTGTCAACATGTTATGAAATAGACAAAAGCAAACACTTATCTCTATGCGTGTTATCTACTTTGACAACAGTTTAAATCATGCTCAATTTGTCGGTCGCACTATAAAGGTTGGTATATATGTCTCTGGATTTGTCGCTTTAGAGTCCCGTTTGATCTTATTTTAGCTATCTAGGTATAAATATACATATGTAGCAAAATAGAAAAAAAAGCAATGTCGTCGCATCATTTGTTTTCCATGTGGGCAAAAATACAGATACTTTAAGCTGATATGGAAACCAAAGTGTTCTCTAACCCTCCCCTCTCTCTCTCTCTCTCTCTCTCTCTCTCTCTCTCTCTCTCTCTCTCTCTCTCTCTCTCTTTCACTTCTGGTGCTATGAGATCAGGTTGTCTAAAAATACTGGCTTACTGATCTAAAACGCATCAAACAGTGACCCTAATGTTTGTTTTTTTCTTTTCCTTAATCAAATTGTGCAAAACCATAGACCAAAACAATCAAACAACCAAGTCCAATGTAAACAAGTTCTTGTCAAGCCGTCCGCTTAAATAATCTAAATTCTACCAAATCGACACCATTGACGATTACTTAACTGTCACCTTAAATTCATTAACCCTTATCCTCGAGTAGCTTTCGGGGCTTGATAAGTGGTAACACCTTTTTAAAAACACCATAAATAAATATTTGAAAATTTGACATTAAATAATCCGAAAGGGTTGATATGCCGTAAAAGAAAATAGCCAAACCAAACAGCATAAATAAATAACTTAAAGCATGAAAACTTTATTAAAATGACTGAATTCAACATTAAATTACCTAAAAACAAAAACGTGGACATGTCGGCAAACAAAGCAATCAAACCAAACTAAACACCATTAATATATCAATAACTTGAAGCATAAAAACCTTTTTTCCAAAATTACTGTATTCCGTATTAATTAACCCAAAAATGATTTATATGATTTAAACAAAACAATCATCTCATTCCACTCTCTCTCTCTCTCTCTCTCTCTCTCTATATATATATATATATATATATATATATATATCTGTGTGTGTGTGTGTGTGTGTGTGTGTGTGTGTGTGTGTGTGTGTGTGTCTTTCTCTTCCGTTTTCTCCATCTCTAATTCTCTCAATACTGGATTTTCATCTCGTCTTTTTGCTTCATTTTATTTCTGTCTTTTGACAATTTCATTTCTACTTTTCTCTGCCAACAAATCTTCAAAACATGAACGGGCTCTTCATTGTCTGTCAATATGTCTTTCCGATCGTTAGCCACCCGGCATTAGCATGTCTTTTGAAAATGCTCGTCAATAACTTCTTTACCGATTCAGAATACTTGACATGAAGACACATAAAATCTTAACACCTTACTGCAGTTTTAGAGATCTTCAGATCTTCAGAAGTGTATAAATGCAATTCGTAATTCTCCTCGCGTCGGAACATAAAATGCAAAGTATGTTATTGCTATACATATTATGAGATGACTAGCCAGTTGCCCAGTCCAAAGTAACAGCTACAGAAGGAATTGGAATACACTCTACTAAAGCTTGATTGTTACAGCTAGTGAATTTCAAAGAGGCAATCTGGACGCGGGGACACTTTAGAAGATAAGTATGAAATAAGATTCTGTTGTAAACTTTTTTTTTTTACACAGTGGTCACCACTTATCAAGTCCCGGAAACCACTCAGGGATAAGGGTTATTGCAAGTACAGTACGTTAGTGTGGAGATTTGATGAAGTGGTGGTGGGATCCTTCTACCGCTCCAGAAGATATCTCACTACTGATGCAATTCTCTATCTATATAAAAGCCAAGTACGTCCAAGGATTGAATATTGTTGCCATATCTGGGCAGGAGCGGCCAAAAACAGCCTATCATGCCTTGACAGAGTACAAAATAGACTTCGTGGCTTAGTGGGGGATGCCCTTTTCTTTACCCTGCAACCTCTCTCCCACAGAAGAGACGTTGCGAGCCTATCCTTGTTTTATCGTTATTTTCATGGCAGGTGCTCGTCTGAACTCCAATCTCTGGTCCCCCCTCGCCAATCTTTCACGAAAAACACCCGTCTAGCTGAATCCACTGTGAAAAATTTCCCCCACTCTATATATGTGCCTAAATCAAAACGCGGATTCCATGAACAAAGCTTCTTTCTTAGAACTGCACGCCTGTGGAACTCTGTTCCGTCTGCCTGCTTCCCTCCGGACTACAACTTGGATGTCTTCAAGTCCAATGTTAACAAATAACATGTTTCATGAAATTGACCTGTCAGTAGGTCACCTCGTTCTTGCTATCAAATCCCATTAGATTATCGAGGTTGGAGGAATTGTAAAGTCCCTTGTCTATGCTGATGACGAAGATGCAGCAGACCACATCGAAAGGAACATTCGCGGTGTAATTCCCAAAATATAACCTTAATGCGTTGATTGTGTGAAAATTGGACTTCTAGATTACGCCATATACGCGCGAGTCGCGAACTATATAACCGAGATTCTATTTAAGTTATAAATGCTAAGAATTTTGGAGTATTCCTACAATGTTTTTGAATTATGACATTTTTTATTTTCCCGTAACTTAGGGTTTGCTTTAACTTACTTTCTATTTCATTGTTTACACCTTTCAGGCACAAAGAACTTCCATTATGTTCCTTTTTAACATTCCAAATATTGAAACTTTTTGCATTCTTCTGATTTTGGTATTCCATTTACGTAAATAGGCATTTTATTGATTATTTCGTAGAACGTATTCTGATTCTAACCAAACAACATATTATCTCTAAATTGTCCAATTCTATCTTTGCACTTCTGGCATTTATGGTTTTATTTACTTTTCTTTCCACTTCTACGTTTCATTCAGTTGTTTGAATTTCTCTGTCTTCTTTTATTATTATTATTATTATTATTATTATTATTATTATTATTATTATTATTATTATTATTATTATGATTATTTATTATTATTTATTATTATTATTATTATAATTATTATTATTATTTATTATTATTATTATTATTATAATTATTATTATTATTTATTATTATTATTATGATTATTATTATTATTATTATTATTGTTAGTTGTTTGAATTTCTCTGTCTTCTTCGCGCCTTATTATTATTATTATTATTATTATTATTATTATTATTTATTATTATTTATTATTATTATTATTATTATTATTATTATAATTATTTATTATTATTTATTATTATTATTATGATTATTATTATTATTATTTATTATTATTTATTATTATTAT
>NC_136500.1:1265000-1310000 GCF_053919585.1 Euprymna scolopes | reverse complement strand
TATTGATTTCCCCAGGGTCGAATCGTCTAACTAATAATGATGGGAAATACATATAAATAAAAAAAGTAAATGAAAACGTCCACATTTTTTACTTCTTTTTGTCTTCCTTCCTCATCCACTCGTCATCGTCACCATCTTCCAATATACAAAATGCCAAATTTAGACTAGACAATCGAAGTTTTATCCATTTACCAAGTGTCCACCACAAAATGTTCTGTTTATCTTAAACTTCCTTCGCTTGCCAATGTCCGCCGTCGTCGTCGCCGCCGTTGTTCTAAGCAATTGACGAAACAAGGTTCATTCTATTTTTCCTTTTGTCTAAACTTAATTTAATGTCCAACATGAAAAACAGGCAATTCCACTCGTCCACACGCAGCGCATTTTGTTTCATTCGTTTGTTCTGAGATTGACACGAAGCGAGGTCCGATGGTGCTGCTCCAATTTCGAGATTTTCAGATGAGTGTAGAGTCATTAGACTGTTTTGTACCAAATATTACAGACAGTTACGAGAGGTGTCCCAAAAGTAATGCCTCCTATTTTTCCGTTTGAATGGCTCAGATGGAATTGCAAATTGCTATGATAATTGAGCTTATCTATTTTAGATCTAAAAGTTTTATCTTTCAGTTACAGATATTGACGGTGTGAAACTCTAAGAAAACAATCCCTGTCATGGACGTCAAACGCAGAAATACGTCATTGAATTCCTCCATGCAGACAAAATTCAACTGATCAACCTTCATTGGTGAACGTTTATGAAGCCGATACAGTCGGTGTCAGCAGGAGATTTGTTCGTCGATTTGAGAGCGGCAACAGAAATGCGAGTGACAATGCACACTCCGGACATGCATACAGAGTTGGCACACCATCGCTTGCAAAAGTGCATTGAGAATGGTAGTGATTATGTAAAGAAAATAAATAGCATAAAAGGTCGCTTTTTATGGTACCACTCCCGTCTTCGCAACTCTTCAACTATTTTTAGTTAATAAATAGCATGAATTACTTTTGAAAGACCCTCGTAAAATAAATGCAGTTTTTTTCTTATAACCTTATTAGCAGCAAAACATTGTTCTGGATCTAATGAGGAATATTATTCCGCTTTCATTCTGCTCATCAAATTATTTATCGCTTTAGTTTTCACTGCCACCTGTTTCTCGTCCTAACAGAGTTGGAAACAAGTGAAATTTGTAAAAACTGTCTAAATTATTATTTTATAGCACTTGTTGTACCGTTCCAACAACTTCTGGAAAGTCCCGTGGAAGTCCACTTGTGTGAGCGTGTCACTGACCCCGTCAAAGCCTCTCTCATCTCCTCAACTGTTTCATAAGGGTTTTCTGGGCTTAGGGAATAACTAAAAGTCACGGGAAGCAAGGTCACGACTATAGAGAGGGTGAGGAACTGTCTTGATGCCCATCTTGATCAAATAGTTTGTTACAAGAACGGGGTTGTGGACTGCACCCTTGGAGCAAACTTTGTGCAAATCTCTAGCATTCTCCGTTCCTCGTGAATAATTGCGCAGTTCCCATACTGACATCAAATTGTGCACTTATTGTCTCTATAGACAAACGGAGGTCCTTATCCATGAAATCCTTTATTTGGCCAATCAACTCTTGTGTTCTGACTTTCTTACTTCTCTCACACCTCTTATTATACCTCACAGACTCCCTGTCTTTGAATTTATTATGCAACTCACAAACTACTGCTGGATTCATGCAAGATAGCCCAAAACCAGTCTGAAGAATTCCATATGTTTCTGTAGCATTTTTTCCCAGTTTAAAACAGAAATGTATTGCATATCGTTCTTCCAAAGTGTTCTCACTCCCAGATTGCATGTTTGAACTTCACCAGCTGTGACAGTCAGGCTTTAGAAGAGTGTATTCCGATTCCTGCTGTAGCTGTTTATTTGAATCTGAAATCATAAAAACTTATCAGTCATCTCATAATATTCATCGCAATAACATAGTGAATTTTCAAGAATCTACGATAATTTAAAATGTTTGTACAAAAAGTCTTAAAACTTATTGAAGGCATTTCCTATTAGAAGATTTATTCTGGGCTCTGTACCATTTATTCATAGCTTTCTGAAGTGAGCACATAAATATTTGGAGAAACTTCCATTGTATTTCTTGGAGAATTTTACTTATAAATACACTTTTTTGTTGTTTTTATTCAATTTTCATCCCAAATAAGGCACAGTGCCACTTTGAAGCAGGGGGCTACTATTAGGGAATTAATTAGCGGGGTCATTATGAAGGGAGAAGAGTAGAAAGATGTTTGTTAACATTACACTTGAACTTCTGCATATCATTGCAGTTGGGAAAGCAGAATCCCGGAAGGGAGTTCCAAAGACCCGCAGTTCTGGGGAAGAAACTATTAGAGTAAAAGGCTTTCTTGCACCTAGGGATCTCTACTGTAAAAGGATGAGACTTAGTAGCTTGTCGGGTTTGTCGGGGGTAGTTACGTCGGGGAGGTACAAGTGTTTGCAGTTCGTCAGAGCATTCACCATTAAAGTATTTGTAGAACAGGCAGAGGGATGCAACATCTCGTCGATGGGACAGAGGCTGAAGCCTAGATGACAGGTCAGAACCTATCAGGTTGGCGACTCTCTTTTGAACCCTGTCAAGGAGCGAGAGACAAGAAGCAGATGCACCAGCCCAGATGTGACAACAGTACTCCATACATGGGCGAATGGTTGCCTTATAGAGGTATAGGATACTGGCAGGCGTAAGTAGTTTTCTAGCACGGTAGAGGGAGCCAACCTTCCTTGCAGCAGCCTTGGCAATGCTATCAATGTATCTATTCCAGTTCATATTCCCTGTAAACGTTAGGCCGAGGAGTTTAAAAGAAGTACTTTCAGGTAATGTGTTCTTGGCCATTGCTATTGGTGGTAGAGAATGTTTCTTGTAGTTATTGAAGGAAACAAGCTTAGTCTTAGCAGCATTGAATGTGACCAACTATTTTTGTCCCCATTCCACTACGGATTGGAGGTCATCCTCTAGTGTTTCTGCCATTTCCTTGGATATGTGTTCATTTGTTTTCCCCTCATATCTGTTATAGAGAGTGGTGTCATCGGCAAATATACCCATCTCCGAAACAATTTTATCAGGGACATTATATTTTATCACTTACAGTACTTTATCCGTTATGCTAAAACTCATGGCGTAACGGATAAATTGCGAGCTGAATTCATTTTAACTAACACTTTTCTGGATTTTAAAGGTTCGATCCACGGTGCGGGCGAGACGAATAATATAATAATAATATTTTAGTTTTACTTTACGTACACGTGTTTTGCTGCTCTAGTGCTTATCAGTGTAGCTTGACTGTATTAAGACTCAAACCATAGGTTTTATTATTGTGTGCGTGTACCGTTACGCTATGGGTCCCTGCTGTTGTATTTAGCTATTTTTTACCAGTTTTAAAGTTATGTAGATTTTTTTGTTATTAATATTTTAGTGATAATTAAGTGAGAGATTTAATATCGAATATTTAATTATCGCTAAAAACAACCAAAAATCAGTATAACTTTAAAAGTCATAAACAACAGCAAATAATATCAACAGGCAGTCCGTAACTTAACAGTGTACGCATTCGACCATAGCACCTATGGTTTGAGGTTCGAGCCCTAATGCAGTAAGCTACACTGATTAGTTCTAGAACAGCGAAACTTGTGCGAATAGAGTACTGTTTTAAATATATATATATATATATATATATATATATATATATATATATATATATATATATATATATTATATATATGCATATATATATATATATATATATATATATATATATTTATAAAAAATGGGTTAAGAAATTTTAACGAAAGAAAGATGTATATGTAAATAAGGGAGTAGTCACCAACAATGTATACTTTTTTAACATTATTTTATTATTCCGTGTCTTGGTTTTTCATTGAGAATTATGTTTGGATCATTGTAATAATGTTTTTAAGTAATTGAAATCGTTTTTACGCGCGTTTCAGACGTTCTGTGATCCGTCCTCGTCAGAAATTATTTTCAAATGTGCTGGAGATGTAAAAATGGCTTCAAAATAATGCCAATCTTCCAAACAGACAATTATTTTTATTTACTTACGCAGGAAAAAAACTTCATCACCAGATTCACTCCTGAACTGAACAGAACCTAATACCATCACACAAAAACATGAAATGCAAGGTACACTCGCATGCACACCCATACACATACACATATACACACCCACGCATAAATCAGAATCGACACATTAAAACACACACACGTGCGTGCATACAACCACACACAGGCATAACACCCCTATCTCTAATACAACATACTGAACAACACCAACCCTACTTAACCTCGAAACCAACAACACTAGGAAACACCTAGAACCATAGTATAATATCTGTTCCAACACCTCGCTCCCTCCTCAGTCAGTGGAGGAGACCCCCCTCATGACTGAAACAACTATCATCCCTTCTATCATCCCCCTCCCATACCTATACCCCCTCCAATGCCCCCCTTTGGGGAACAAAATCTTCCCCACACTAGGAACCGATCCTGGGGCTGGCCATACCCACATGGGGAGACAAATAAATAGAAACATTAAAAAATCCCTTATTTTAAATACACCCCTCTTTCTAAACAAACACATATATAAGGAATACCCGAAAAGACTAAAACGAAAAATCACAATACAAAAATCCAAGAATCCAAAAAATAAATATCAAAATAGAATGAAAGCACCCCTACCCTTATTTCAGAAGAGCTAGTCCCCCCTCCCCACACATACACATTAGTAACGACCTCGGATCACAGCCGCCTACCTAAGGAAGCAAATAACCCCAAAATACTATAAAACAATATACACATTCCCAAACCAATAAAAGCAAACACACACGCACACACACGCGCACACACACACACGCGCACACACACACAAACACACACACACACACACACCCTACCCCACCCTAAAGGAAAAGGAAAAAGATTAGGAGAAAGAGATAGCGACTTCAGCGAGGTCAACGGTCTCCCTCACAAGCCCAATAAAAGAGCAATAAAAATTGAGCATGCCAATGAATAATAAACACTTACAAGTCCACCCCTTGGAAAAACTTCAAATTAACTACGAAAATCGCCATTTTTACATCTCCAACACATTTGAAAATAATTTCTGACAAGGACGCATCACAGAACGTCTGAAACGCGCGTAAAAACGATTTCAATTACTTAAAAACATTATTACAATGATCCAAACATAATTCGCAATGAAAACCCAAGACACGAAATAATAAAATAATGTTAAAAAATACACATTGTTGGTGACTACTCCCTTATTTAAATATATATATATATATATATATATATATATATATATATAATATATTTTTTTTGTTTACATCCGAAGAATATAGGCGATCTTTCTTAGGGAAAACTAATTCTTTGATATTCCAGGTAGGAGACACTAATACCGAATATTTGATTATCGTTAAAAAATCAACAGCAAAAAAGTTAACACCATAATAATAACCTATTCTAATATATCTATAAAAGTGAGAATGTGTGCGTTGGGATACTTTTATATACTCAACGAATTTTTTGTCTATAAACTTGCAATTTAGTATATAAAGTATTCAGACATGGGAAAAAATTTTGATCGGTTTTCATCCGAGAAAAGGACTGTTAAGGGGTCAAAATTGAAAAATTGATACTTGAAGTGTCATCAGGTTTTTATCTGTTTTCCACTGTTTCACGAATGTGCGGTCGTGAAATATGGCAGCTTCCTTATGTTAAGTATAAGTTGGTTTGAAAACACTTTTAAAAGATCATGTCAAGCTAGTTTAATGGTAATCGTGCTTAACTCACTATCTTTAGGTTTGGTTTCGATCTCAGCTCGAGTATATCATTTTTACTTATAAGAAGTGAACTGTTTAGAAAAAATATAATGCCCGTATGCACATGTCTCAGTTTTCTTTTCGATATTCTTTTTTTTTCTACGTTTAATGCCTACGATATTTCTGTTTATAATAAATAAGAATTTCGCATTAATTAAAATATACTTTTGTGTAAAGTAAGGGTTTTGAATTACGTGATAGAAATGTTGGCTGAATTTTAAAATAAAATACGTATGAGATACATTTGCAAACCAACAACGCAATAAAATTGTATGTTACATAGGAGTTATTTCAGAAGAATAGATGACGTATATTATATCTCGTGTTAGTTATAGAGAGTCTTAGAGGTCTCATGTTGTATGCAGATATATCGCGTATATATAAAGAGACAGGGTAAATGTTAATACTGGAAAGCCGACGGCATGTAATACACAATGAAAGGAGATTTGATATATAGATAGATAAACCGAGAGATAGTGCGTTTGACATTTATACATACCACGAAGACACAGATACAAAAATATGATGATATTCGTTTATTCCATTTTCGACCGGTCAATGGCTTGGCATCAAGGAATTCAAGTCTCTACATGATTCTTTCTTCTCCCCTCTGCTTCCAAGGTTACAAGTCAGCTCTGTCTCTGACTCCTCTCTTCTCCCCTGACTGACTGACTGACTTACTCTTTGCCAAGATACCTATATTGAAAACTCATGACGCCATTGCATGACCAACAAGTACATATCAGGCACGTGGCCTGACACGCCTTACGTTTCCACAAAGCCGACTCTTTAAACTAATTTTTGATTAACCCATTTTACAAACATTTTGCATTGTCCGTTTTTAAATTCCTTATTTTAATTTCATTTCTTTAACAGAAACAATATTACATCATTACATTCCTTTTTCAATAAACAGATGTCTAACTCTTTTATGTGAACTAAACAACGGTAATTCTACATTCCATTTTCAATAGCATTCCTGTATTATTTATTTTAACTTATGATCGGAATTCTCAATTCCAAATCTTGCTTCGCAAGTTCGAATCTCCGGCTATCCTATCTCATATTTACTCACTTACAGGCGACTTGATCTTGTAACAGGTATTCTGGCAAGAAATAAAAAATGTATAAAAATTTGAGGAAGTTGTATAACTCCAGAATATTTAAAAATAAACAAATAAATATTTGTTTATTTTTCATAATATTACGTTGTAATTTGGCTTTCGAACGTATCTCATGCGTATTATATTTTAATATTTATGTGTATTTTACGAGTGAGCAACGTCAGGCAACCTGCTAGTGTAACCTAATATCAAGTAAACGAAATCGTGATGAGAATAACAGTCAAGATGAGAACAATAGTTCAAATCATTTAAATAACATTTATCAATTCTCATCTTTCTAACTAACGTAAAATAATATACTTTTCGTTTTTTTTATGTTGATTCGTTATCCTTTCTTTCTATACATACTTTCTATATACGTACATTGATATGTTGTTTGTTTGTTTTTTTCGCTCGAGAAAAGACATGAAGCCACTGACGGAGTTAAAAATACTACTTTTAAGTGAAAAACTTGACAACGACAAGTGTCAGACGAAAACATTGTTATTGGAATATGACAACTAATTAAAAAAATAAGGGAAGTGAGAGTTATGAGGTTGCTAAAAGTAAACCCAAGATTTGCTTTTTACTCTTCTTATATATATATATATATGTGTGTGTGTGTGTGTGTGTGTGTGTGTGTGTGTGTGTGCATTGAAGCAAAAAAGTTCTCTTGTTGTGAGAGTTGGCAGCGATTAATACCTTTTTGTATTTTCAAAACTTTTGCTTAAAAGTTTGGTGTTCCATTTTCTCATCATATATATATATATATATATATATATATATATATATATACATATATATATATATATATAATGGGTTAGGAAATTCCAACGAGAGAAAGATGTACATTTGAATAAGGGGGTGATCACCAATATATATATATATATATATATATATATATATATATATATATATATATATATATATATATATATTAGGGTTGGGACGATTAATCGGAGTCGGGATCAGAAATCAGAAAAATCCGAACTTTCGGGAGTATCAGAATCGTTATCAGAATCGGGAAAATTATAGTCTAATTTGCGATTCCAAACCGATTCTTTAAAAAATTTTAAATAAAAAATGAAACGAGCACAATTTGCTTTTTTTATAAGAAGTTATTCATGAACAAAATAATTGTTTCGCATCTATTCGCTAAAATATCTATGTACCCTGATTCGAGGGAGTTCATATGGTTATTAACAAGTTTTAAATACTCTGGGCAGGGAGCCAGCAGTACATTGGTGTGTTTGTCATCGGCTTCTTTTGAAATAATTAAAGTTTGATGGCACCTTTTTGGACACAAGGGAATCCTTAGACTCTCCAAACCTAATTTAATTAGTTTTAATTAGTTTTTATTGTAAGCAAAGTAAATATTCTTAAGTTCACTTGCCTATTCAATATCACAGATTTTAAAAAGCTTTTCGCATTTATTTGATAAATGGTCATATGGTGTCTATTAGAGACTTCTAACTTTAATATAAAAGATTTAACCTGCTTGGAATTCTTTTTCTGCTGCTGGTTTTGTCTGATCACCACATCCTTTGAAATATTTAATGTTTCCTTATATTTTGTTTGTTTTTTGCACAAGTGAAAATATAGATGAAAATCTTACAGGTTTATCAAAAGTTTGGAAGAGCAAGGATTGAGAAGTTTGTTAACTTAAAAAAAAAACTTTCATTTATATTTAAAATACCCAAAACATCTGAAATTATTATTTTTTAGGCGATTATGTGTGAGCACACTGAAACGTTATTTTAGAATTCAGAATGGGGGTTCAGTTGTGCATATAAATATGATGTAAACTGATTCCATTTCAGTACATTATAACTTTTTAAGCAGTTAAGTAATTTTACCACCAATTCTAAGACCGATCAGAAAAATCATAAAATCACATGTAATTGCTATATTTTTCGTATTGCCATCCGTACTTAGGGTGAGTAGTAGGAAAGGAGCATGGTTTGTATGACTTTTAATATACTATACATTAATACGATAGCGCGTATGTTATTTATTTTGTGTGTCACGATTACATCCGAGTGACTACAGATTAATTATGGATTTCCATTTCTAATAATAAATAATTTTACCAAGAATTATTCATAAGTTTTGATTTTGATTTTAGCTGATAGCACTCAAGTCATTTATTTTCTTATGAATAATTTTACCAAGAATTCTTCATAAGTTTTTGTGATCCATTTTTTTTTTTAATAAATTCAAGAATTCTTCATAAATTTTGGTTTCGGTTTCGATTATAGCGGAAGGAACTCAAGGTGATGCACCAAAGTCATATGGATATATTTTTTATTTTTGAAATCGCAACTTTATAACATATAAAAATCAATAGAACGTTAACTCTATAATAATATATACGAAATCTGCAAGAATTTAAATATCATATTTAAGCGTACCTAACGACTTGGCTATGCCGGACGTCCTTGCTAGCTTAGATAAATACTTTTGCAGTTTTAACAAGAGTTACAATAATATCAGAGCATCTCTATTTACACTATGAATACCAACACCAATATATTACATATGAATGAGTTGCCTGTGGAATTTCCACAGGTCCCACTAGTTGTTATTATTTGCATCTCGGTTTTGGTTTTGTTTTGTTTTTCTACAGCAAAGCAAATCAGCTTAATAACCCACCAAATTTATATAATTCAAATAAAATGTATATATTCATAGAAGGAAGATACATAATAGTTAACGAAGCCCAACGACCTCCCCATGTTAACAATGCTTTTCCAAATAGTAACATTATTATTTAGAAATTGGTTCGTAACAATGGGGAGCGTTATTAATATTTTGTTCTTACATCGTTTTCTCATGTTGTCTACCAGTCGTCGACTATTTTCAACTGTTTGTGCGTGTTGTACACTAACGACGAACTGATACAATTTGGCGTTGTTAAAAATCAAAATAAACCTTTTGTTGTCTTTGAATTTCCAATACATTACAAGGAAAACATTTGAGAAAAAATATACTCAGAAATTACTCGGGGATTTATGTAATAATTTGAAAATTTAAAAAAAAAAGCAACAAAAAAAAACTCTAATTAAATATTTGCAAATATTAAAAGAATCGGAATCGGAATCGGGAATCGAATCGAAATCGGAAATTTAAAACGGTATCGGTAATTGAATCGGAACCGAGAAAAATTTTTGGAATCATTCCACCACTAATATATATATATATATATATATATATATATATATATATATATATATATATATATATATGTTTCTCATCATATATATGTGTGTGGGGGGTTGTTTGTGTGTGTGTGTGTTTATGTTTCTGCGTGTGTATAGATTATAGGTAAAGTTACATATTATGCATCAAAGTCAACATTTTCTTAAAGTTTTTCCGTCGAAACTTTTTTTACAAAATATTTCGTTTTCCTTCTAATGCTTAATAGATTTGTGTGTGTGTGTGTGTGTGTGTGTGTGTGTGTGTGTGTGTGTGTGTGTGTGTGTGTGTGTGTTCTGATGAAGTTAGGTTAGGCTATTAAACCGCTCAAACAAATATTACAAAACGCCCACAGTTAATTTTTTCCACATTTAAAGGTTTATGTAAATTTACACTTTGTTGTAGTCCGATTCTAAATAATTTCTTTCAATTTTCAAATTTAAAAAGCATTTATAGATATAACCGGAACATCAAGAAATTCGACTGGATTTCCTTTGAATTTGGCAGGCCTAGAGCAGGCTCGGAGCGTTCACTCAGCTAATTGCGATGGAGAAGCGTTTGTAGAACCAAATCACTCACGGTCATTCCCGGAGTTGAACAACATTGATAGACTCAAGCTTATTGTGGAAACTGATTTTGTTTCTATCGATTTTCAATATTTTACTTTAAAATTTATTTGAAAGATAGTAAAGATAGTAAGTTACTTGTTTTATTTTTGTTTGGATTTGTTTTGGGCGTGTTTTCTTTTGTTTTGCTTTCGTTTTTCACGCGCTAAGAAGAAAGTTGAGAATTGATGGATAAACTCGTCTGCAGCTGTTCTGAAAATATCTTTTAGACGAATGTACTCGTCGCTCTCTGAAATACACACATTTAGTGACTATGAGTTAACATGTGTTTGCCAGAGAAGGGGTTAAAGGTTACTAATGCACATTTTAACATTGTTATTTGCTTACATAATTATACAATTTAGCAGATATTTATTTAACACCTGTCCCAAGACTAGTAAAAATAATTTAATTATACACCTCTATTAACTTGCCAGACGTAGATCATCAGAGCGTTTTCCTTTATCTCAAGGTCAAGGTCGTCGGGCAGTATTCGAGGCATCCCTCTGGTCCACGTCGGAGCATTCCTCGCTCCAAATATAGTTTGTAAGGATGTGAGCAATAGTCTGTACCGAGCGTCCTCTACTAAGCACCACTTGTGCAGGTTGTTCTGTGTTTTAGCAACCTTTGCTTGGGCTCGGTTTAGTGTTATCCACTCTTTCAGAAGGAGTTCAGAAGCTACTGGAAGGCCTTCTTTCGCTGCCGGAAGAGCTTTGTTGTTGTTTTCTTTGGCCGATTCATTCTACTAACGCAGACAGAATGATGTTGGTGGTATTAGTTCGAGGCCATGTAACTTGGGTATAATCGCAGCTAAAAACAAACATAAATAAATCCGACTTGGCTTTTTTCTCTCTCTTGTAGCAAAATGCATTTATTAGCGTTAATTTCCAAACATTGATTGCTTCTTATTTTTCTAACTGCCCATTTCGTCCGCCATGAGATAAACAAGACCCAGCCGCTTGACTTTGAAACACGCTTCCGGGATTCTGCTTTCCCAACTATACTGACATGCAGAAGTTCAAATGTCATGTGAACAGACATCTTTCCACTCATCTCCCTTCATAATACCCCTGCAACTTATGTCGCCGATAGTAGCCCCCGACTTCAAAGTGGCACTGTGCCTTGTCTGGGTGAACATTGAATTTAAAAAATAATACCACATAAGGTAACCACTTATCCAGGTCCGGAAGCCACTCGGGGATAAGGGTTATTGCGTGTGCAGTAATCAATAGGATAGTATTGCAGTAATCGTTAGTATTGGAGATTTGATAAAGTGTCCTACTTAAGGAGGTGGTTCATCAGGAATTTGTTTATGTTGGACTTGAAGACATCCAAGTTGTAGTCAGGTGGAAACAGGCAAACGGAAGAGAGTTCCACAGGCGTGCACTTCTAAGAAACAAACTTTGTTCATGGAATCTACGTTTTGATTTAGACACAGATAAAGAGTGGGGAAAATTAATGACAGTGGTTTCAGCTAGACGGATGCTTATCGTGAAAGATTGGCGAGGGGGGACAGAGATTGGAGCTCAGACGAGCACCTGCCATGGAAATAACGATAAAACAAAGACATGCTCGCAACGTCTCTTCTGTGGGAGAGAGGTTACAGGGAAGAGAAATGGGCATCGCCCACTAGGTTTGTCAAAACATGGAACCTCCCCTAGGCGAGAGCCATCCATTTCAATTGATGCCAGATGGGTATCAGAGCGTTGATGATGTAAAGATAGGAGCTTGGTTTTAGATGTATTAAAAGTAACCATCCACCTCTTCCCCCATTATACCACACACTCAAGATCAAAGGAGAGAGAATCAGAGAGAACTTTGTCATTTACGGCATTTGATGTGTTGCCATAGATGGTCGTGTCATCAGCATAGATATCAACGAATGAATTTAGTATGTGTTTTGGGAGATCATTGATGTAGATCAGGAAGAGATTTGGGCCTAGGATGGACCCCTGAGGGACTCCAGCATTAATACTGTGGGTCTCTGCTTTCTGCCCATCAACCACTACTCTTATGAGCCTATCAGAAAGTAATGCTTTAATAATTGAGAAACATTTCCAGTTATACCGTAGCTGGAAATCTTGTGAAGTAGACCTTTATGCCATACCTTATCGAAGGGCTTTGATATGTCAAAAGAAATTGCCTTAGAAAGGAAGCCTTTGTCGAGAGATTCACTAATCCTAATGAGATATAACCGTTTCACCCCTCTTCGCTATCTTTGCATGAAAGTAGATTAAACTAAATATAGTTCACATTACCCACTCTTATGCTTAGTAGATATGTTCCCAAATTCATAATGATCGATTAATTAGCTTAGGGGTTAATTCTATACATATTAATATAAATAAACAAATAAATATAGACAACCAAACAAATTTAACTTTATATAAATAGATATAGCAGCTTGTGTTCAATTAATCGTATACAACGAATCGTTTTCAATATTAAATTTTGTTTTGACATTATCTAACTCCAACGAATTTATTTATTATTTAGTTAAAAAACTAAACAATGTGATATATCAATATCTTTGTAATCGTATATACGAATGGTCTTCCAAAGTTATGTTTCTTATTTTTATTCCACCCGAATGAATCACCTGCATTCATCACCTCAAAATTTCATCTCTCTGTTACAGATATTGACGGCGTGAGACTCTACGAAAGCAACCCCTGTCATGGATGTACGTCAGAAGCAGAGATGTGTTATTGAGTTCTTGGCAAAGGTGCGTGGAGAATGGTGGAGACTATGGAGAAAACAATTTCTAGGATACAAAAGGTCGCGCGTTTTAATGGTGCTCCCCCCCCCCCGTCCTCGTAGTTGTCTAACTTTTTAAGTTAAAAATAGGAGGCTTTACTTCTGAAACGATCATCGTATTACAAATCGCGCTCTGTCCCATTTGAGGGTTCTTGATAACGTGCAGCAACGTAATTGCCCCACCTGATTTCTTTTCTGCAAGCTTTCTCTCACACATGTGATGTTATTGTCTTTTTCTTATAGTCTTTTTTTATTATTTCGTCTCTTTTTGATATAAATATTATTATGGCATGCGCTCTTCAGAATTCTCTAATCTATTCCCCGCTTCCTTTGTTCTAGTTCGTTTGATTTATTGCTCTAGTGGTTTTCATAAATTCGCTGTTTTGATATTTCGTTATAATACAGCTTCCTATTCCGGTAGCTTCTTTCCAAGAACCGCAGTCTTGTGGAACTCTCTTCCTGCTGACTTCCCCCCACTACCAATTTAGTTTTGTTTTTTAAGACTACAGTCAATAGGCATATCTTGTCTTTGTGATAATCATATTGCGTTGTTGTTATCTTCTTCAATAAATGGCTTCACGCCTTGTTTGCAATGATTTCCATAAAGAGTGATCCTTCTTTTGAGGCACAAATTTGAATCCTGTAAATGTCTCAGTTTTCAGTTTGTGGTATTTCTTGTTCATTCCCAGTTCGGTGGACAAAATAAATCGTTTATTAATAATATTAGCTACGTAAACATCAACAAAAAGGAATAGTATGCACTGTATTAATATATTACCAATGAAATGTTTTGATTTTTATCGCGATATTCAAATACTATTCAGAATTAATTGAAATCAATTAAAACAGCAATGAAAATGATTATATTCAAATTAATACACAAAAAGGTAATAAATACAATTGATATCCGTTATCTGATTCAGCTAGGGTGTTGCGTAATTAACGTTTAATGCAATATGTTTGAAAAATCGATATCCTGACTTTCGGATTATCTTCTATAATGCATAAAGGCAGTCCTTTGTAATAGCATTCTATAGTTAGTTTCATTTATTTATTTATTTTCATCTGCTTTGTTTTTCGTTTGTGTGTAACCTTACCCAACACGTTGTAGTCTCAGTCGCAAAGTAGACAAAAAATAAAAAAGAACTTTGATTCGCTTTTTTTGGTTGTACAACATTTATTTCCTTATTCTCTCGGTACGGCTGTGACGTCTTTCAGGTGATCGTTTTCTCGAACGTCATCCACGTCGCTAACGTGATCGTCTTCTCGAAAGTGCGCTCTCTTTTTTGTAATCTTCTTTTTCCTTGCCGTGACGTCATTGCACTTACGGATTGGAATTTGCATAAAGCCGTCCGCGCTATGTTACAGTACTGATCATATTTATATAGCCACATTTGATTTGTTGTATTCGGTTACCTGTAATAAGAAAAGATTCGAAAGATGCCGACCGCGTCCCCCATGTTGGCTATGAAAGAAGCCCTTGCCGACTATGGCTTTCTTTATATCCCTACGGCTTTTATATTTTTTTAGCGTCATTCATTTTTTCCGGATTTTGCTGGTGCATATGGTGAAACCAACCCCAGACTTATTTTACCCATGATCTTGTAACAAGAATCGTGTTTATCTATTCCTTGTGTAAATATTTGATGAAAGAGTTAATTTATACTTTCAAATTAGGTTTCGTTCGGTAATAATTTCGATAACTTTTTTTAATGGAAATCTGTCTAAGCTATGACTGACCCCATTTGATGTAAGCGGGACATCACTGAATTACCTGAGCAAGAAAATTATTACTATTATCGTGTAGATTGAAATAGATTTGTTTTAAACAGAAAAATACAATTCAAGAAGAAATATGGTTAGATGACATTTTAGAAATTTAACTTGACTAGATTCTATACACAACAAAAAGAAGGATTTTTTAAAAAAATATATATTTTTCAGAAAAAGGATTGTACGTAAACAATAATAATAGATAGATACGTGATACAGATGTCGGCTGATAGGATTCTTTGTGGACGTGCAAATGACGCAATCACAAAGAAATATTGTTAATATATACAAGGACGTATCAATAGTCAAAGGTCGAAAGTCAGTCGAAAAATTCAGTCGAGGAAGTCAGTCAAAGAAGTCGGGAAGAAGACATCGTGGAAGCCGGTGAAGTCAAGATCAAAATGTGAAGTCAAAGCGTTGTAATCTCTGAAATGTTGATAAGGTTTGTGAATAAATGTTATATGAAATATAAATTTGTGTGGTATCATCATTCGAAGAAACAGGTGCGTGAATTCGTTCCGGTTGTTACTGTTAAATGTTTCTCTAACTCGTAGACTCGGTCTATTATATCGACTGTTATTATATAAACTGCTTTTCTTTTTTGGCAAAGAATATTTATCTTACTCTCCATCAATGGAACATTGTTTGCTCTCGTCGTTTGAAGTCCCTCGTGTAAGTGTATTTGTTATCCTCTCAAAATAACATGTTGATATTTCCCCGTCATCGTTTCAGTCCAGCTCAAGTAAAATATTCTTCATCGTAAAAGTTATATACACTCTACCTATCGGTGAATATACACCAATATTTATTCATCGATTATTTGATACCCGGCTATCCAACAGTAAGGAGCTAAACAATAATACTTTAAGGTTTAAAACTTGCCAATGAAAAATGCTAGTTACAACCAAATAAAGGAAAGAAACAAATAAAAATCAGGGTCGGTATCTTTTCTTTTTTAACAAAAACATTTATTAACATTACTGTCCCATCTTGACACCACTGAAAAGTCTCTCGCCATCGTTCATCTCGCCCGGTGTACACTTTTATTCTCTGACCTCACGCGGGCTGTAGCCAACCATTTCTCGACTTCCACTTTACACGTCCGTTTCCTCCGACGTCCAATTTGTTTCTCCTCCGAACATGTGGTGTTCTTTTTCTTTCTTTACCTTTTTCTTCTCGCGCACACTTCCTAATTTCCATATGCGCATTTTCCGGCAAGCGTTGCTACTAAACTCTTCGCAAGCCATCCATCCTGCTGCTGATATTTCCCAAGCGTTCATATGCACTATGTTAAAAATAGATTCTGACCCATAAAGCAGCAATTCCTTCCTCTTTGCCAGAAACATGGTTCTCGAACGTGCTATAAGCAAAACACTCCATTCCATTCAATTGGTTTAATGGATACACGCTTTATTGGAAGTATAATCCACGATAGATTAGCGTGCATCGTTCAAGCATGTTCTGTTTAAGCTATGATACTAGTGCTATGTAACAATCTTGTGAACTTTTAACCTTTTCAAGATTTTGTTGGTGCATATGGCAACACCAGACCCAGGCTTTTTTTACCTGTGATCTTGAAACAAGTAATGTGTTTATCTATTTCTTTATGTAGATATTTAATGAAAGATTTAACTTATACTTTCAAAATTAAGCCTTGGTAATAATTTCGATAACTTTTTAATTGAAATTCGTCCAGACAATACGCGAAGCTACTCGATATGAAGGGGATAAATAATACCACTTTAAGGTCAAAAACTAGCTAACGATAAGTGCTAGATGGATAGAGTCTTACCTAGAAAACAGCAATTCTTTTCTCTTTGTCAGAAACATAGCTTATGCACACGTGCAGTAAGCAAAACATTCTATGCAGTTGTTTTAATGGATACCAACTTTGCTGGGAGTGTAATCCATGATAGACTAGCGTGTGTTGTTCAAGCGTGTCCTGCTTAATAGTAAGGATTTGGACAAAATGTCGTTTTCATTCGTGCTTGTACACATCGTTCCCTATAGCTGCTGATATTGGCTCGGTAAAATATGTTAAAATAAATAAATTAAAGGCAACACCCCTCTCTCTCTCTCTCTCTCTCTCTCTCTCTCTCTCTCTCTCTCTCCCTTTCTCTCTCTCCTTCCTCCCTCACTCTCTTCCACGACAATTGGGCAGTCAGTGGGTGGGGTTGATATTTCTCATAACGAATAAAATCATTAAAAAAAACGTTTATGCTTAAAGTAAATTTAATATTAAAATAAAATGTTTTACTTCGAAATATTTAATCAAATATTCCCCTTCATTTTTTATGCAACCATTTCATCACACCAAAGAGAAATTAAGGAAAACATTTTTTTTTAATTGTATAAAATGTTGAACATTTTAATAAGCAAAAGGAACTCCTACAGTGTTGAAATAATATTGTTATTACTTAGAAGCCCATTATTAATAAAGCCGCCCCTTCCTCTACTTGTTAACAATTCTGTACTTTCACCTAACACTTTAACAAACAAAAGATATTTAAACTTAACTTGATGTGTAGTCTACCCACACATAAGAACTGTGATACGGCGGAACAGCCCGTCTGTGGACAATTAGCGTTGATGGCATGACTTAGTAAAAGTCTTCACAGTCGATTAGCTTCGATTTTGCCGTAAAAAAGAACGACAAACCGTACTTAATTTACTAAATGAAAAGGCAGTTGTAAAACATTTTTTTTTTTTTACGATTGTAGTTATAATCTTTGATCCGGAGGAGACAAGTACTTCAACTAGTAAATGTATGGGAGAAAGGCAACGGCTTCAGATAGAGAGAATGAACTAATGGTTGTCGGATGAAGTGACCCTTGGAGGTTCAGATCAGGCCGGTAGCATCCCCGGCGGCAAAGTTATCAACCTGGTGAGAAGTAGCCAGGGCACGTGTTGGGACGTCGATGGCAACTTGCCAGGAACATTTTCAGACTGTCCGCCTCCGTTGGCCAACTTATTAACTGAAAATCGACTTACGGGCATTTAATGAGTAGTAGAAGGAAAGAGGAAAGTATTTCTTTAAAGGCACACACGCACAGATACACGCATATTCATACGTACATGCTACACAGACATTAGTATATAGATATGTGTGTGTGTGTGTGTGTGTGTGTGTGTGTGTGTGTGTGTGTGTGTGTGTGTGTGTGTAAGGTTAATATGAGGAGAACTTCAACAGAATGATCAATTATTAAGAAATATCAAAAATAGGCGCATAGTATTTATTTATATATGTATTACAGAAGACCAAAACAATATCGATACCGTCGGTTTCCAATCCAAACAAAGAGAGCCGACAATTAGTCTACTTTATCGATTCTTGTGAAGTTGGTACGAGAAAACCTTAGCAGAGAACTCAATTATTATGAAAAAAATGAACGAAATATTTATTTATAGTCGTCTTATTTGTATTCTGCAGGCTACTGTTTTGTTTGGAGTGTTATTTCTGCCAATGTAACTCTGACCTTTTTGTCGAACGCATAAGGACTCGTAGCGCAATGGTTAGAATACTTGGAAAAATCAACTGTAAAGTGATATACTCCTGAAGGTCGAAGGTATAATCCTCAGTGTGAGCGAACGAAATAGTAATTTATAAATTATATATATATGGCGATTAAGCTACACTGAATATTCCGCGTTTCATCCACTCTAGGATTCTTCAGGCTTATGCGCGAATTTTGTGGTTGTCTGTCATTTTTATATACGCACCTTAAAACCGGTCAGCTGACGCATTCATTTTTATTTTTTAATTTCACAATCTAAAATAAATAATGTTTTCAAAAAAGTTTAAATTTGGTCTTTACATAGCCATAATAAAATTTTGTACCCCGCAAAAAAGATATATATATATATATATGTATATATATATATATATATATATATATTCTATTGGTTTTGTTAGTTTTAAAGTTATTTTGTATCTCTATCCTAGAGTAAATTTTATCCTGTGAACACAGTTGTTCGCTATTTCTCTCCTACAGTTTAATAGATGTTAATGTTCTTTAAAGTACAGGATAGCAAATTTTTCATGAAGGGATAATCTACATGGGCCGTCTAGGTTTCTACAGGTGTTTGCTTGTCTTACTATTTTCCATTCGACTACCGGCGAACGGCCGCTTTCCTTGAGTTTCCAGTATTTATTTGCTAGCTTTGTTTTCATGCGTTTTTTTTATTGTTGAATGTACTTTTGTGGTCATAATATCGAGTTTGGAAATCTAAGGAAGTCATACCTACGTAATATTTCTTGTGATTCGGGTTTTCTTTCGCAAATATTGTGGCCTGGTAAACTATGCTTTTAGTTAGACATTTATTTTGAAGTGGGCAAAATGTGCGGTATCTACAGTTGCGTTTATCTTGTTCGTTATTAGTATTTTTATTATTATTTCTAGTATGGTTGTTGTTGTCCGGAATTGGTTTATTATTATTATTATTATTATTATTATTATTATTATTATTATTATTATTATTATTATTATTATTGTTGTTGTTGTTGTTATTATTATTAATGTTATTATTATTATTATTATTATTATTATTATTATTTCTGCTAGTTATATATGTCTTTTGTGTTAGTTTTATTTTTGTCATGGTGTCTACTTTTTTATTGTGTATTTTGTGGTTGTTTACATTGTTTTTATTTAATATTTTGCTATGGTGTGCTTTAATTATTATCTCTAAATTTTTGCAGCAGCTGTAGGATAACTTTAGGGTATTTTTATTGAAAATTTTGTGTAAGGGGTTGGTTACGGGAAAGTGCTTTTCGATAAGATCTAGAAATTTCTTGCCAAGTTTTGTTTTTAACATTTGATTGTATGGGGTCGTATACCAGATTATATTTCTTTTTTTTCTATTTTTAATTTTATTATAGTTATTGGTGTTTTGTTGCTTATATTTGATATCAATATTTTTGTATCCACTATTTTTAGGGCTGTTTCATAGATATTGGTTGACCTGTTAAATGCATTTTCATCGCTTGAGTTATTGCTGAGTCTACTTACGATCGAGTTAGGAATCTGTTTTATAATTGATGGTGGGTGATTGGACTTAGAGTTTATGTATATTGGAGTAGCGTTATCTTTTAAGTAGGGTACATATGTGTTTTTTTCTAAATTTAACGTGACGTCCAGGAAGTTTGTTATTTTTATGTTAGCTAATACGTCTACTTTTAGGCCTAATTTTTTCATCTCCTTGTGCATGATTTTCTTAAAGTTATCTCCCTTGACTTTGTTGGGGTCTTTTATCATAGCTAATCCATCATCTCTATATAGGCCGATATCCGTAGTATCGAATATGCTTGTGAGGGTATATAGAATAATCCCACAAGATCTGATACCTCTGCAGAATCCCTTGTACCCATCGCCAAATCAAACGAATTTGTCATTTTAGTTTTTATCCATTGGTTATTGTTATTCATTAGAACTGATTTTCTACATTTTTTAATGATGTTGATTTGTTCCGAGGATATATCAGTGTATGACTCGGCAAATTCTAGGGCAATGTTAAAAAGTTATTCGGATATCGAGGGATAAAAGTCTATGATGTAAAACTGTATAAACGTACATTTATCTTTGTTTTCTATATTTTTAAACCAGGTGATTGCTTCGGTGGTATTTGCCCATTGGTTTAATTCCATGTCTTGTTTGATTTGTTTTTTTTACTCTAGAAAGTATTATTTTGCTAATTCTACCTATTTCTGGTTTAGTTGGGTTTATCAAGCGGGTGTTAGGATTATTATTTGTGGCCTTTGAGCAGAATGTATGCCTCTCTAGGTTTCAATTTGCCAACTTTATCGCTACTTTTTAATTCATCGGTAATTTTTTACTTTCAGTATTTATAATATCTATGTAGTCGCATTCGTTTGTATCTAGTTTTTTGTAATGTTTTCTGTGATTAGTTTATTACATTCTTGTTTATCTATTTTATAAAAGTTTCTAGTTTTATCTGCTTTTACAAAGATTTTATTAGAGTTGTTTATGTTTCTAACGATTTTTTGTAGTCTCCGTTGGAAATTGTTAGGTTGATTGTGGAATTCTAAGTTTTTAATTACGTTTAGAAGGTCATTTTCAAAGTTTATCAAAAGATATGGAAATAATTAATTTCGAAACATCGTTAAAAAAAACATCCCCACACCTAGCAAGCATAGCTATATTATTAAATTAATTCAAAAAACAAATGAACTAATACGCCGAATGCGATGGCGATCAAATTTCTTCCTTAAAAATGAAAACGTAAACAAAAAAGAATCCTATGGTTTTAAAACCCTAAAAAGTGCGAAAACAGTAGACCTTTTGATAAAAGATAAGAGGTTATATCTGGAAAATTGTATCATGATGAAATATACACTTCACCCATCGTTGATGTGAGCATTGAAATATATTATGTTAGAAAGCCACCCGGTGTTGCCCGGTCGTAAAATACGCTAAAATATGTAATTTAATTTATGCAGATTTTGTATTTATTATTATAGAGCAAATTCTCTTTTTATAATTATATTGTAACAGGGTAATGATTTTAACAGTTAAAAAAATGACTTCAGTACCATCAACTGGAATCGAAACCATAACATACAAAGCTCCAACGATACTCGTTATTTAGCAATTCAGCTCCCGTTTTCAGCGTCTGAGCTATCTCCAAACGGATAATAAAAAAACGGGTAAAAACTAAGCACTTTAATATGAAAAATAATTTATATAGACATGTCAGATATATACATATAATCAGAAGTTAGCTGATTTATTCTTACCAAGGTCAACTGGTTTTTTTTTTTCAATTTTGACCTCCATAGCAGCTATTTTTACATGCTAAAAACTAAATATAACGAGTTTTCGAGGTTCAGATTACCTATATGTGAATATTCGTCTGTAGATCAAATATTTTGAGAGGAATTAGCTAGAGACGTTTCGCGCACACACAAACAAGACTACATTTTAATATCAATTGTCAGGGAGAGAAAACATTACTTTTATAACTACATAGATTATTCTGTAGTAATATAATTAATTGATATAATTAATATTGCCGTTAACAGTCCGCGCTGAAATAATATTATTTAGAAGACGTTCTTAACACAGTGAAATGTAGATTGTTTACGATACATTCTATTAAATTGTTAGGTGAAAAATACATAATAAATTTTGAAAAGACCGGTCCGTTTTCTGCAAAACTAACATTTAAAATGAATAAAAGCTAATTATTTGAAAGGATAAATAAAAATATAAACGTCGGTATTTAAAGAGTCGAGGTTTCTGAATTTTTGAGATGAGGATTGGTTATTCGTATTATTTGGATTCATCCGACTACTGTTCTCATCTTGAGTGTAATTTTTACAACGTTTTGGTTGACGTAACTTCTAACTTTCTTCAGGTGTATTTTGTCGAACTCGGGAATGTTTCTGTCGAACACGAGAATTTAGACGGAATTTCGAACTGTGGTGCAGTGGTTAAAATACTTGGAAAAATCAATTGTGATACTCTCCTAAAGGTTGAAGGTTCAATTCTCAGTGTGAGCGATCGAAAAATGCAACTACTTAGGACCTTCATTTAGTCATTGTTGACAGAAAAAGAATATGTTACGCTCGTGAAGTAAATAAAGGGTTCCGTTCGAAATTGCGTTCAAATTCCCAAGTTCGGCAGACACGTTCCCGGGTTCGACAAGATATACCTGAAGAAGGTCGGAGGTTATATCGACCGAAACATTGTGAAAATCACAGTCAAGATGAGAACAGTAGTCCGATGAATCGAAATAATATGAAGTCTTTAAAGTAGTAAAGGATTGTGCAAAAGGTTGAAATTAATAGAAGTAATAATATTGTTTCGACTTTCACTTAAATATCTACTAGTAATAGATGTTTACTTTCATTACTGCGCCCATCAGCCTCATCTTTCAAACTATCATGTGCAGCGAAGATTCAAAATGGCTACCTTCACTGACTAAACGAATATATCATTTTCATTTGGAAACTTTTTTATTTTCAATCTAAAATTAATTTGTATTATTGCTGAACCGTGATGAATCGCTTTTTGATTTCCAATTAATTAATTTGGTTTGTTGAAATTAATCTTGATACATTGGGACGAAATTAACCCTATCATCTCGATGAAGATTTCATGTGCTAAATATCTGGAGATAATATTTAATGACATTAGTACATTTGATACACAATCCTTTTTGTTGGCAATGTGATAGATTTAAAAAGTCTCCATTTTTTTTTTTTTTTACTCTCGTTCACCCCAAACAAAGCATTTCGCTACTTGGACGTAAAGAGGCTACTAATTGGGATCATGCCTAAGAAAGATTTACAAGATGTTGGTTTACGGTACATTTAAACTTCCGCTTATCAGTGCAGTCAGGGGAGCAGGTAGCAGGAAGAGAATTCCAAAGTCTAACTGTTTGAGGGAAGTAACTATTAGAGTAGAAATCTTTCTGGCATTTAGGGATCTAAACAGTAAAGGTTGGGATTTTGTTGCTACGCGAGTTTTTCGAGGATATGTACGTCGAGAGGACACAAGTTCAACGAATGCATTTAAATACTTCTGGGCTATTTGTTTAGAATTACCACACGTGTCCATAAAGATATATAACATATGCAAATACCAACTTTATATAAATAGAGATATACGAAATAAAGACAAAAAGGAAAAAATAATAAATTGATTCATTTTCAATATAAATGTATAATACTAGCAGGTTGCCCGGTGTTCCACACTCGTAAAATACGTTTAAATATTATATTTTAATTCATGCAAATTTCCTATTAATTATTAAAGAGCCAATTCTATATCCATAATTATCCAATATATAATAATGATTACAAAAAATACGACTTGGGTACCACCCGCTAGAATCGAAATCAGAACATTTACGTTCCAACCTTAGCCGTTATTTATCTCTCCATCGTCGTTATAGTATGAGCTACCAACAGACGGATACAAAAAGCTAAAAATAAAGCGACTTAAACCTATGAATGTTTAATTTTGAGTGAGAGTGATATTTTATTAGGCTTACACTGTTAAGGTCAATTGTTTGTTTTTAATTTTGATTTCTTAGCAGCAATCTTTACCGGCTAAAAACAAATCGAAAGTGTGTTACAGGTTCAAATACCCAATATATCAAACTTAAACTCAGTATGCCAAATAATCAGGTTTGGTAGAGATTTTTCGCATACACAAGATCACTTATATATATATATATATATATATATATATATATATATATATATATATATTTACACAGTGATCACCACTTATCAAGGCCCGGAAGCCACTCAGGGATAAGGGTTATTGCAAATACATTACGTTAGTGAGGAGATTTGATGAAGTGTTTAATTAGGGGGGCGGTTCATTAGGAATTTGTTAACATTAGACTTGAAGACATCCAAGTTGTAGTCCGGAGAGAAACAGGCAGACGGAACAGAGTTCCACAGGCGTGCAGTTCTAAGAAAGAAGCTTTGTTCATGAAATCCGCGTTTTGATTTAGGCACATATATAGAGTGGGGGAAATTTTTCACAGTGGATTCAGCTAGACGGGTGTTTTTCGTGAAAGATTGGCGAGGGGGGACCAGGGATTGGAGTTCAGACGAGCACCTGCCATGAAAATAACGATAAAACAAGGATAGGCTCGCAACGTCTCTTCTGTGGGAGAGGGGTTGCAGGGTAGAGAAAAGGGCATCCCCCACTAAACCACGAAGTCTATTTTATACTCTGTCAAGGCATGATAGGCTATTTTTGGCAGCTCCTGCCCAGATATGGCAACAGTATTCCATCCTTGGCCGTACTTGGCTTTTATATAGATAGAGAATTGTATCAGTAGTGAGATATCTTCTGGAGCGGTAGAAGGATCCCACCATCTTTCCAGCGACCTTGGCAACAGACTTGATGTACGTGTTCCATTTCAGATCAGGAGTAAAGGTCAAACCCAGAAGCTTGTCAAAACACGGAGCCTCACCCAGACGAGAGCCATCCATCACAATTGATGCCAGCTGGGGATCAGAGAGTTGATGATGTAAGGATAGGAGTTTGGTTTTGGATGCATTAAAGGTAACTAGCCACATCTTCCCCCACTGAACCACTCGCTCGAGATCAGAGGAGAGAGAATCCGAGAGAACTTCGTCATTTACAGCCTTTGATGTGTTGCCGTAGATGGTCGTGTCATCAGCATAGATGTCAACGAATGATTTAAGTATGTGTTTAGGGAGGTCATTGATGTAGATCAGGAAGAGAGTTGGGCCCAGGATTGACCCCTGAGGGACTCCAGCATTTATATTGAAGGCCTCCGATTTTTGTCCATCTACCACTACTCTTATGAGCCTATCGGAGAGAAATGATTTAATGATTGAGAAAACATTTCCCGTTATACCGTAGCTGGAAATCTTGTGAAGTAGACCCTTATGCCATACTTTGTCAAAGGCCTTTGATATGTCAAGAGCAATTGCCCTAGAAAGGAAGCCTTTGTCAAGAGATTCACTAATCCTGTGGGATATAACCGTCAGCACATCTGCGGTAGATCTTGCAGAGCGGAAACCATATTGTGTGTCACTAAGAAGGTTATTTCTGCTGAGGTGGTTGACTATTTCTCTATTTAATATTGATTCCAGCAACTTACTCATAACACAGAGAAGACTTATTGGTCTGTACTGAGAGGGAGATGACTTATCACCTGAATTCTTAAATACAGGGCAAACTGATGAGGTCTTCCAGGGGGTCGGAAAGCACTTCTCCTTAAGGCAGCGCTTAAATAGTTTCGTAAGTATGGGAGCAAATTCTGGTTGAAGCTTTTTTAACACGATAATTGGGATGCCATCAGGGCCAGTTGCTTTACTGGAATCTAGGTTTTTTATTAGCTTGGCGACCTCATGCACGGATATTTGTATGTTACCTAGCTTGTTCTGTGTTATAGGAGGAAATATGGGGAGTTGATGGCCTTCGTCGCATAGGGTAGAATTAGCTGCAAAGTTCTTTGCAAATAGTTTGGCCTTGTCTGACGCTGACGAGATGACCTCAGGTCCATTGATAATGGTTGGGATAGAACGCACACTTCTGTTCAAGATCCTATTTGTTATTTGCCAAAACTGGTGGGAACCAAGCCGCTGATCAGCTACCTTGGATTTAACAGACTGGGCATATAGCTCTCTTGCATTTTTTATTACTCTTTTACAGTGGTTGCTGGCAGTCCTGAAAGCAGCTTTAGTCTCAGTGCATCTATTACGTTGGTAGCTATGGAAAAAGTGATTTCTGTGCGTGATAGCAGCAGCACATTCTGGGGAGAACCATGGCTGGCTGTTAGGTTTTTGTTGGAATATTTTAGATGGTATGAATTGGTCTATGCCTACAATTAACCATTCGGTCAGATCTGATACTATAGAGGACACTTCCTTTTTAAACATGGAGTGCAGAGGTAAATCAGATATGCCAGTCAGCCATAGAGTATCGGTATACAGTACGGTGGAGGGGTACGTCTGATGGCTTCTTACATTTCGTTTTTATCTTAACTGATACGACGGAGTGGTCGGAGGATCCTAGAGGAGAATGAACGGTACATGAACATAGCTCAGGGGAAGTTGAGAGAAAAAGGTCTAAGAGGCTTGCATATTGATTGGGTGCATCGGGCACACGGGTGGGTTCGCGAACAATCTGAGTGAGGTCATAAGCAATGGCAAAATCATGACAAAACCTCCCCTCATCATCTGTCTTATTTGAATGGGTCAGCCATTCCACGTTATGGACGTTGAAGTCACCACAGATGTGAATGTTAGCCGAGGGATGTGAAGACAGTATGAGGTCTATTTTCTCAGATATGCTCTTAAAGATAGTAACTCCGCTGTTGTGCGGCCTATAGAAGGCAAATATAAATGCAGTGGTGTTAGCAAGTGCAACCCTGAAGCACATACAGGGTAAATTAGGATCTTCTCTAGAGATATCCCTGCCACATGGGAAGCCATCCTTAATGTAGGCACATATTCCATGCCCATGGCGATCTTGGGAGTCAGATTTAGCTGTTAAATTGGAGTATCCATTAATTATGAACTCATCTAGGGAAGTGGTCGGCCCTATTCCAGTTTCACATAGAAATAATATGTCCGGTTTCGTCTCCTGTAATTGGGTTTCAACCTCTGGAAGGTTGGAACGTAGACCCCTGATATTGGAGAAGGAGACCTGGTAGTAGGGGTCTACGCTGGAAGATGGGGTTCTAGGTTTAATCGAGATTTTATTCTGGAGATATTTCATGTTGAGGTTTTGGGATTTGTGGAATAGGTCGGCATACTTGGTTAGAGCAGTACAGAGAGGGAAAGTAAGAGAGAAAAAGACAGGAAATTTTTTTTTTTTTGTAGCACACGAAAAGGTACAGCCGTAACAATTACCCACTAGTATGGCATCGAGAGGCCCCACCAGAGACTACTGCATGGTCCAGATCCACTCACCAAATTGCAATACAGCAGTCCCAGTACTTTGCGCCTGCTGATAGGACAGCCTCCTTAGTGGTTAATCCAAGGTTCGGGTCCCTGACTATCAGGCGGATAACGTCAGCCCAGACAAAACGTTTACCTCCAACACCCTTACTAGTGACATGGCAACAAGGACAGACAGAGACAGAAAAATATCCGACATCTCAGACTACTGGTCACCAAGTAGTACCGACCTTTAAGCAGCTTTTTCTTCGCCCTTTGTCAGAAACATCACTCATTGAATGAGGACTGAATAACAAAATAGGAGAAGCGAGAGTTACTGGAGCTGCCGATAACACATCCACTGTATTATCTACTCTCCATTAAAAAAAGGGGGGAGGAGAAAGGGGAATGGGTATCTAAGTAGTAAGTCCGGTGCGAACTTAATAATTCATGACACTTTTGGTGATAATCTCCCCTCCCATATTAACGGATGGAAGTTTGTCGTTATCTATCTAGTTTGAATCATTAAAGTTTCCTCTTATAATTAATTAAAATCCAATAATTAACTATTATCAATTTGTAAAGACTGCTTAATATTAATTTACATTAGAGTTTAAGTAATTATTCAAGGTTTTAATTTAGGAGGTCCGTTTTCATGAGTGACTGTTTCTTTGCACTGTATTATATTTCGAATGTACTTGAACATAAGGCTAACTATATAAGATAGGATTCGCAAGCAAGAAGAAAGTATTTTCAATACAGGCAAGCTTGAAGTAATAGTATATATTAAGTATACTACTTAAATAAAGTCCTAAGTTTATCTACTCTAGAGAATAATTTCCGGCATTTTTTTTTTTATCGTTAGTTGCCGTCTTACAAGTTACTATACAGTCTTACAAGTTACTATACAGACACCCTGTAATATATTAACAGTACAATAAATTTGCGCTCTCCCAAAGTTAGCTTGCGTGGCATGCTTGATTAAATAAACCTGTAAAAAAAATAAATATTAACTATTAATACAAATATAATACAATAAAACAATAAGACTGTATAGTAACTTTACGGACACCCTGTATATATATATATATATATATATATATATATATATATATATATATATATATATATATATATATATATTATGTATGGGGGGGGTTGAAAATATTTCTGTGTGTTCAAACGTTTCCATCTAAAATTCTACGTAATTATGCAGAATGTAGAAACTATGGATGAATAAAATTAGTGAAATGAAATTAATCATCTAATAAGAAACCATAAAGAATGAATAAAAGAAATATGCAAATTAGTTAACGTTCGTGTAATCACTCGAATATCCATTGAAAACGTTCGATTTAATATTTTTTAAATCGAAAACAGCTTTTAATATCAACATCAGAGCGAGAAAAACTCAACTTTATAGGCATATAGATAAATTACAAAATATTTTCATTTTTAATAACAAGCTTCGTGGATTAGAAAATTGACATAAAAATATTTCATACGTAACAGAATATATGGAAGCGAGGAAAGACAAACAATAGAAGATGAGTTGAAATGAAACGAGAAAAAGAAAGAGAGTTGAAGGCGTGTGCGGCAATAAAAAATGGGGGTTTGAATCACAGGAAACGTAATTGAAACGTCGGTTTTAGTCTGCCATTATTTAATGTATGTAAATGTCTGCGAGCAATACCTGAAAAAAAAACTGTGATTCTGGAAGGGGGAGTCATGTCAAAGATTACCCTATGGGGTGTGTAACATTTAACCTTTGACAATCTCAAAAATTGAATTTGAAGAATTCCAGACAGCGAATGATTTTGTGGAAGAAAAAACAAACACAAATAGAATATTATTGCAGAGCAGACGTTGCCAGAATTGAATGATGATCTACGAATGTTTCACACTCCCATATTTTTATTGTGAAACAAAAATAAAGGAATATAAATCATTATTCTGTTGAATAGCTGGTGTAAAACCAGTGTATATATAATAGTAATATTAAAACGAGAGTACCAAATGTGTCCATGTGATATAGTGGTCTATATAACGTTGTGTGTATATATATATATATATATATATATAAAATAACGTTGTATATATATATATATATATATATATATATATATATATATATATATAACTACTTCATTTACTCACATAAAATTAATATACGAAAGTATAGATTTATGCGTAAACTTTAAGTATTTACTTCAAAAGTGCTCAATACTTAGGTAGGGCTAGTTAGTAATTTATAAAATATATATGGCGATTAAGCTACACTGAATATTCTGCGTTTCATCCACTCTGAGGAATCCTAGAGTGGATGAAACGCCGAATATTCAGTGTAGCTTAATCGCCATATATGTTTTATAAATTACTATATATATATATATATATATATATATTTTGTGTACAGAAAGTTGTTAGTTGAGACAGGTCATTGGTACCGTCGGTTTCAAGCCCGATAATAAGGCCCGTTTAAGGTATCCTTATCGAGCTCTCTTCAGCCAATATTCGTCGAATATAGACGAATATTGGCTGAAGAGAGCTCGATAAGGATACCTTAAACGGGCCTTATTATCGGGCTTGAAACCGACGGTACCAATGACCTGTCTCAACTAACAACTTTCTGTACACAAAATATAAGTACGCTCTTAAAATTTGGATTTTCCTTTTAATTGAGCACTCTGCTGGAATTCTTTTTCCAAAAAAACTAATCATATATATATATATATATATATATATATATATATATATTATTATTATTATTATTATTATTATTATTATTATTATTATTATTAGAATATTGCTACCACATATGGGGCGATCAACTACTAGTCTCTAACTATTGGGCATGATCCAATAAAAAGTCTCCAATCTTATAGGTTTTACACTGTCAACTAAACTCCTGTCTGTGCCCCATCGCTGCAAAATTGCACCATTGATCTTGTTTTACAAGTATTTTTAATAAAATGCGATCCAACCAAGCACAGACATCACCTTTACGTTAATAATCCTATTTAACCTCTACGTTAATAATCCTATTTAACCTCTATGTTAATAATCCTATTTAAGCTCTATGTTAATAATCCTATTTAACCTCTACGTTAATAATCCTATTTAACCCGACAAGCAACAAAATCCCACCCCCTCAATGTAGAGATCCCCCGATGCCGGAGAAAATGCCTTTCTTCGAAATGCTAGACGTTTAAATGTCCACCCTGTATCCCGCTTCTCCGACAGTACTTGTTTTTTTTTTTTTTTTTTTTTACAAAAAAGTCATCACCTATCAAGACCCTGAGGCCACTCGAGGATAAGGGTTTATAAGTGTACAGTGGTCAAAGAGGACATGTCGTAGTAATCGCTTGTAGTGTAAATTTGATAAATTGGATTGCTTAAGAGGAAAGCTTATCAAGAATTTGTTAACGTTGGAATTTAAGTAAACCATATAGTAGTCAGTTGGGAAACAGGAAAACGGAACAGGATTCTAAGAAAGAAGCTTTGTTCATGGGATCTACGTTTTATTTTAGGCGCAGATAAAGTGTGGGGAAAATACAGCTAAACGAGTATTTTTGTGAAAGTACGGACAGGGGGAACCATAGCTAGCAACGTCTCTTTTGTGTGAAAGAGGTTGCAGGAAAGAGAAAAAGGCATCACCCCCACTAGGCTGCGGAGTCTATTTTGAAGCACAATAAGGTGCTTCTAGCAGCCCCTTCCCATGTATGGCAACAATACTCCATCCTTGGACGTACTTGACTCTTATTCAAGTAGAGAAATGCATCAGCAGTGAGATATCTACTGGAGCGGTAGATCCCACCATTTTTTCAGCAGCCTTGGCAACGGATTTGATGTACGTGTTTCATTTCAGATCAGGAGTAAAGGTCAGACATAGAAGCTTGTCAAAACATGGAGCCTCACCAAGATAAGAGCGCTGATGCTGGAAAGATAGAAGCTTCGTTTTACTAACATGCAAGAATTTAAATGTTATGTGAACATATATCTCGCTGCTCAACTCTCTACTGTGTACTGAGTGTCTCTGTAGATATGGCTCGTAATTCATAGTTCGTTTCAATGACAATTTGCCTTGCTTCGAGTAAATATCAGTAAAAATTACTAAGGGTTTAATGATCTATATGCAAGTTATGAAAATCGTTTTGCCCATGTATCCGTTATAGAATCATTGAAATGAATTGAAATTCAAAAGAAGAATTGAACAGATGATAGCCACGTGCATGAACGAGCTCTAGGATGTCGCCTAGCTCTTCACTGTTCTACGCACGCGCGATAAACAAGTCTACTTCTCTCCAAGCAATGCTGCCACCCCACCTCCACCCCAATTTCTTTTTTGGCTTATAGTTTTTGCGGGTGGGTATGCTAACAACATATATAAAGATTTAACTTTGGACAAATACTTTGACAATCCACCCTCATAAAATGGAGTGTCTATTCCGAAAGCCATTCTTACCATGGCGAAGTTGGGCGTGTCTATTTCATACGATGTTCTTAATATGAGGAGATAAGGGTTTTTATTCCGAAAGCAGTTCGTAACATTAGGGCATTGCAGATTGGCCACCAATAACAACCGCAGTTTTAATTTTGTGATAGAGGAGGGTATTATCCGCCGGGCAACGCCGGTTAACGGTTCCTGCTAGTATATATATATGATATTTATTTATATTATATTTTTTTAAAAATTAATCTACTTTATATATATATATATATATATATATATATATATATATATATATATATACTAGCAAAAGTACCCGTTGTTGACTTGGTTCAAAAACAGCCTACAGAAAATGGACTCTGATTTATGAAAGTATGATAGGTTATGAAATGGAAGGGTTGTAAAGAGATAGCTTCGAATTTGGTGGTATCAAAATCAAAGCAAAATATGATGAAAGTAAAAATGAAATAGATAAACCCCATAATTTATTATACCATACCTGTTCACACTGAAACACTTATCACAATATTATGTGGATCTATATTAAAAAACCTTGTTAAACTTTATGACATATTTCCATTCTATGGAGGTCAGGCGCGAACGAACACCCAATAACTTTATTATACCATATTTCTTCAAACTAAAACATAATTATCAAAGTATACTTACGCAGATAGATATGAAAAGTCTTTATTAAAGTTTGTGCCTATTTTCATTCTATGGAGGCCAGGCGCAAACGCAAACAATTTTATTATACCATCGCTATTTAAGTTAAAACATACTTATCAAAGTATTATTATGTACATCTATATCAAAAACACTTGTAAACGTTTTTTTTTATTTTTTATTTTTATATTTCCATACTTTGTGGACCAGGCGTGTACGCAGACCCCACAATTTTAATGAATCATCATTATGCAAGATCAAACATACTCATTCCTGTGTCTCGATACATCTTCTATCATTATATGTGATCAGTTTTCAATAATAGTCAACCATATAGGAGCCTATTCGTGACCAGACACACACACAGACGTTCAGCTTTATATATATATATATATATATATATATATATATATATATATATATATATATACTAAGCAAATGTCTAAGTAAAGTCTATATTCTAAATTTCATTATGTTGATAATCTTACAATTTATTTCTTTAATTACGTTTACATCTACAATTCTACTAATAAAAGATAAAATAAAAAGTAATTGCAACTTCTCTTCCAATTTTTTTATTTTGTAATCATGCCCAAATGTATATTATTTTCTTTTAATGGATTGATAGTTGCTATTTCTTCTGGTGAGTTAAAGGCAAAATAGATTGATTGATTGATACAATAATTAAATGAATGATTTTACGCGATGTGAATCTCTGACGTTATGATTGAAAATCAAAACATTTAACAATGTTATTTATTTTTCGCGTTATATTTGAAAACCCGTATTATATTTGAAAACACGTGTTATATTTGGATATTGAAATACACTCTACTAAAGCCTGATTGTCATAGCTGCTAAATTTCAAAAATGCAATCTGAACGTGAAAACACTTTAGAAAAACGATATGCAATGAAATTCTGTTTTAAATTTGCTTCAGACTTCTTTTGGACCAGCTTGCATGAATTGCGCATCAATATTTGGCTAGCATAACAGATGCTAGGAAGGCAAGGAGTGTGGAAGGAATGATGAAAGATGTAAGATGAGTAAGGAAGTCAGAAAACTAGAGTTGATTAGCCAAATAAAGAATTTCATGGATAAGGCGCGTCGTGTGTCTACAGAGACAATAAGTGCACAGTGTGATGTCAGTGTGAGAACTGTACACACATTATTGATGAGGGACTGAAGATGCGAAAGATTTGCACGAATGCACCAGTCCACAACTCTATCCTTCTTACAGACTATTTGACCAAGCTGTGCATTAAGACACTTCCTCTCCATTACTACAGCCCAGACCTTGCACCCTATGACCTTTTGTTATCACCTAATGCTTGCGCGTGTCACTGCCCCTCGTCACATCCTCTTTCATCTCCTCAATTGTTTCCTAACGATAGCCTCTAAGGTTTTTCATGAGTTTAGAGAATAACCAAAAGTCATAGGGAATAAGGTCCGAACTATAGACAGAGATCTACTTATGGATAAATAATTCAAAATTCCCTCATCCACATCAGAAGAATTAAGAAAATATTCAAAATGATCCTTTCAGCGATTAAGATTGTCATTCTTTTCGATGAGTAATGTTGTGCTATCAGCCGGCATGGCTGGTGAGGCATCACATTATTGGGGTATATAACCCTCTTTCAATCCCTTATTAAACATGCGAGTTTCTTTTTAAAGCAGCATGCAGCTCTGAAGCATTTTTGACCACCAGTCTTCTTTCGTCTTTCTTAAACGATGTTGAACTTTTTTTCCATTAAGATTAGTTTTTTTTTTTTTCATTACTAATTTCTTGTCGAGAGTCTAAGCCTTAAGTAATTTCAATTTTATTTAATTTTGTATCTTTGGAAAATAGTTTTTCAGTATTTAGGTTCTTGATATTCAATGGCTTAATCACATTCACAGTATATCTCCGCAACTTAGGCCGAGGTTTCATTGACGTCTTATAATGAATAAGAGAATGATATGATAGCCAACATGTGCTGTGACATGAACGAGATACAAGAACATCTTTCCTATGTCTTCTCCGGATAATGACAAAATGATGATGCCAATGCTTAGACCTTGGGTGCATCCATTTACTTTTAAAACAATTAGGCTGCTGAAACATGGTATTCGTAATAAAGAGTCTATGCTAGTTGCAAAAGGACAACAAATGAGTCTCATTGTTGGTTAATTTCCCAATACCATGCGACGCCATCACCTTCACCTATGCTTCATATATGAGCGTTAAAATCTTTCATTAACAAAAATATTTTATGGTAACCAACACTTGATAAAATATCACCAAGTTTCTCATAAAAGTTGCTGTTCTTAATTCTGCATTAAGAGTTTGAGCATAACAGCTGACCAGTGTCAAACCTGGTCCCTCAGAGATCTCTAGCATCAAACAGTCATTAACACTCTGAAATAATGGTGAAAGTCATCAGCAATATTTTATTTGATTGAAAACCCAACACCTGAAAGATGACCGAACCATACGATGGAAACTTTCACTTCCCTGCAACCTCCCTCCCACAGAAGACACGTTGCGAGCCTATCTTTGTTTTATCGTTATTTCCATGGCAGATGCTCGTCTGAACTCCAATCTCTGGTCCCCCCCCCTCGCCAATCTTTCACTAAAAACACCCGTCTTGCTGAATCCACTGTGAAAAATTTCCCCCACTCTATATCTGTGCCTAAATCCAAACGCGGATTCCATGAACAAAGCTTCTTTCTTAGAACTGCACGCCTGTGGAACTCTGTTCCGTCTGCCTACTTCCCTCTGGACTACAACTTGGATGTCTTCAAGTCCAATGTTAACAAATTCCTAATGAACCGCCCCCTTAAGTAAACACTTCATCAAAGCTCCACACTAAGGTAATGTACTTGCAATAACCCTTATCCCTGAGTGGCTTCCGGGCCTTGATAAGTGGTGATCAATGTGTAAAAAGAAAAGGATCTTATTTCTCTTGATTCCAGCAAATATTTCTTAGACAAAGCAGCAAAATGAATTTGGTACAATTACAATATTTTTGCAATAAATGTTGTCTATCGAATGAATCATACAACGTGCGAACTTTCTATGTTCTAAAATCAAACAATTTGTTTTTCATTTGAACTTCTGTCCTGACTGCATAGCGTAACACGTAAACGTAACGTAAATATGCGGCCGCGGTCGAGATTCAACTTACTACATGAGTTTTTAGTGTAATTCAAATCTTGTCCATAGCTGTATACTTTTTATTTGTTTTTACATAAGCATTAATATGTCGCTACATGTTCATGAGCATGTTTCAGTCAGCGAGTTACTGGTTATTAGAGATCTCTTCAGGTGGTATAGTTTATACAAAAGTTGAGTCCGTAATGAAAATCAGTCAGGTATTTGTAATATAATGTAGCATGCGGCCGCAGCTGAGATTGAACTCACTACACGAGTTTGTAGTGTAATTCAAATTATGCCCATAGCTGGATACTTGATGCTTCGTCAGGGCTATCAAGGGTATTTTTTATTGTGACGCCATCACTAGATGGGTTGCCTACCACGGCTTACGAGAGGCCCATCTACTCTCGAGAGAAGCTAAACGTTGCTTAACTTCGGTGATCTGGCGAGTGCCGGTGTGTCAAAGTGATTGCACCGTTCTGACTGCATAATTTGACAGCCAATTAACAGCAGTAAAATAACAAGCTTTTCATCGACAAAAAGTTTTTAGGATCCGTTTTATCACCGCCTACGGGTATGAGAAAGCAATGCTATATCTAAAAAGATCTGCTTTGTCGCGAACTGTGCAATTGCCAAAAAATTACATAAGAACGGCCATCACAACCTACGCTCTTATCTGTGCAGAGTACTATATTAGTGCAGAGTATCATATTAGTGTATAGGACCACATTAGTGCAGAGTATCATATTAGTGCATTGTAACGTATTTATGCAGAGTGAGCAGATTCATGAACACAGTGAGTTGCTTAAAGTGGTTATAGCCTGTGTAGAACCATTCACACTTATCGATATAACTGATTAAATTGATTGGTGCAAAATATACCACAAAAACAATTAGCTATCTCACATATGCTTGTAGTGTCAAATTTTACATCTCTTGGGTAGACTGCCGACCAGGACTGAAGAGCTCATACTTGCTCGTGAATTGAGTTATTGTACATTGGACACAAACATAGTTATTTTCCAACCCGCACATATATAATGATGTAGGGAATTGCTGTCTGGGACTTATTTTGTAGGGGTACTATGGAGGGAGTTGAGCAACAAGATGTCTGTTACACTCGAACTTCTGCATGTCAGTGAACCGTAAAGGGAATATCAAAGAGTCCCAGGGAAGAAAATATTCGAGTAGAAGGCTTATTTACATCTAGGAATTTCTACTGTGTAGGATATATATATATATATATATAATTATTTTTTTACTATAATAATTAAATACCTACAGACACTAGTGTTTCATCCTTTCAGGATTCTTCAGGGTGTCACGATTACTACCAGTCGAACGATTCGAACCCCGCGACATGAGACATCTCTGGCTCGATTAGTGGAGGCCGTATCCATTCGGCTACGATTAACCGTGTGAAAATAGCGTTGAATTTTAAACATTTTAATTTAAATGTTCATTACGTCAGACAGACAGTGATCAAATCGTTATACGATGATCTACGCATAAGAGCTAAATTGACCGACTTTAATTCAACTGAAAGTGCCCAACAATAAGAAACGAATTTCTTAAAGGGGCTGTCATAATTATTTTTTTACTATAATATTTAAATACCTACAGACACTAGTGTTTCATCCTTTCGGGATTCTTCAGTGCAGGGTGTCACGATTACTACCAGTCGAACGATTCGAACCCCGCGACACGAGACATCTCTGGCTCGATTAGCGGAGGCCGTATACATTCGGCTACGATTAACCGTGTGAAAATAGCGTTGAATTTTAAACATTTTAATTTAAATGTTCATTACGTCGGACAGACAGTGATCAAATCGTTATACGATGATCTACGCATAAGAGCTAAATTGACCGACTTTTAATTCAACTGAAAGTGCTCAACGATAAGAAACGAATTTCTTAAAGGGGCTGTCATAATTATTTTTTTACTATAATAATTAAATACCTACAGACACTAATGTTTCTTCCTTTCGGGATTCTTCAATGCAGGGTGTCACGATTATTACTAGTCGAACGATTCGAACCCCGCGACACGAGACATCTCTGGCTCGATTAGCGTGGTTTGGGGTGAAAATGTAATAAAAAAAAAAAAAAAAAAAAAGGTAAAACAATTGAATCCATTCAAAACGTATCGCAACAACAAAAACAAATAACATGTAAGTAAATCGCTATGTATCCAAACAGTCGTGCGGGATGAATGAGGCGTAAGAGTTTATGATCCTTGTCGTGGAGTCCCGGTTTCGAATCTCGCTAGTTTCAGATACTCTGATGAGTCGCTGACAGTGAAACACGTGTCAGTGAATAATTATATTTTAAAAACAATAAATAAATATATATATATATATATATATATATATATATATATATATATATATATATATATATATATGCCGTTCTCCATATGGGGGTGCCAGATTGGTTAAAGGGAAAATAATTCCCAACTCGCATTTAGATAAAAATGCACTTTCGTAAATAATTGAATTCATTCAAAACGTATCACAAAAAACAAATAACATATATACATACATATATATATATATATGTATATATATATATATATATATATATATACATATTTATATATATATATATATATACATACATATTTATATATATACATATATACATACATATTTATATATATACATATATACATACATATTTATATATATATATATATATGTATATGTATATGTATATATACTTTTCGTGTGTGAGTAGGTTTTCGAAGAACGCGCACAAGGCAGTAGAAAATATTTCAAGAAATTATTTTGAAGTCATTTTTAAACGTTCTCAGAATGTTGTATCAAAATAAATACAAAATCCTCACGTGATTCCAGTAAAACGATCGAAAACAACATGAAAAATTTGAATATTTTTCTAATTTGACGAAAATTACGAAGATCTTTCTCTCTATCGGCGTCGTTATTGTTTTTCGTTGTTATCATTATAATCTTCAAAACAAACTTGAAAGATATATATTATTGTTGTGGAAATAAATCGAAATCGGAAAAATCGAAACTTTTGGAGATATCGGGATTTATTTTTACTGTAAACTTTCTATACACCAACAAAGAAAAACATTAAAATTTAAAACTAACGCTATATTTTTTGCTTATCCCCAGCATGCAACGAGTATTTTGCAAGTGTATATATATATATATATATATATATATATATATATATATATATATATATATATATATATATATATATATATGTATGTATATATATATATGTCGGTGTGTGTTTTTATCCCCACACATGATGTGAAGTGAAAAGATAACGTAAAACGAGACGACAGACGCTAATCAAAGAGTATGACACCCCATAATAACTAAACGGCGGCGCTCATTTGCCATTCTTTACAATGTGTTGCTTTATTCCCCGGTGTCTCATTCAATATCTTCATTTCTATTGACCAAGATACGAGTCATGGAGAAACCAAGGGTGGGAGAGCAGAGCGGAGACATTATTGGCGCATGCGCGGAGAGACCGATTGAGAAATAAAAGAGGACAAAAACTGAAAAGACAAGATTATACGGGACGGACAGATTGGCTGACCATTTGAAAAGCAGGCGGTTATGGCCTTTTTCGCCGCTGCTACATTTAGCAACTCATTGCCAGTCTCTTCGGATCGATATCAAACCAAGCCGTTACCCCCCCCCAAACGCCGGGTAAACTAAGTCGTTCAAAGTAACAAGTAACGACGTTTGAAAGCTATCAAGTGTTTATGGTGAAGATAATAGCGTCATCTTTGTATCATATAAAGGAACGTTGTCTGCCAGTGTGCGGGGGGGGGGGATGTGTGTGTGTGTGTGTAAAAAATGCGAAAAATGCCGGAAAAAATTTCACTACTGATTAATCCTTTACCTTTATAAGAACACAAGTATGTCTTAGAATGGAGTATTGTTGCCACAACTGGGCAGGAGCTGCTCGTGTTATATATTCGCCAGGGCCGGTCGTTCAATGTGCTTTTAAGTCTATATAATTTCTAAACCAGTATTTGTCACTGTCTACGATATATACACTTGACAGACAATAAAACACAACACAGCGGGGTTTAAAAATTATCTTGTTTATTCCCAATGACAACCTTTTCGATTTTGTATGGAAGGCGTTAACATCAGTGAAATCGCGTGGCGAAGGTGTGGTGTGGATGTTTTAACAGTGAATAAAAATGTATCAGCTTGTCTTCGCTCTGTGCCTCTCTTTTTACCGCGTTCTGTTGTTTATTTATATAAACATTTTTCATCCTGGAATGTTTAATATTTCTCATTGTCTATTGTTTCGACTTTTTGACCGATATCCTCTCGCATATTTCTGGTCAAATTATGCATTTCAATAGACAATAGTAGAAAGCATCGCAATACTGAAATGGAATTAATTTGCTTGAGTGAAACACAGCGAATGTCTTTCTTTCTGTGGTCATCTGCCAAATATCCAACACTAGGAGCATGCTATTCTGCTTTGACAGAAATCAAAACCGGCTTCGAAACCTAGTAGGTGATTTCTTCTTCTCTTCTCCGGAGCCTTTTTCCTACAGATGTGACGATGCGGGCCTGTCTCTGCTCTATTCTTATTTACATGGCAAGTGCTCGTCTGGTTTAATTCTATGGACCCACAACTAGCTACAATCACTATCAACGATTTACCCACTCTCTATCTGTACCTAAATCTAAACGCAAATTTTATTAACAAAGCTTCTTTCCTAGAACTGCTTACATTTGGAACTCTGTTCTGCTAGTCTGCTTTCCGACTGACTACAATATTGTCGTTTTCAAGTTAAATGCAAACAAGTTCTTATTAAGTCGTCCCCTTAAATAATCAAATTATACCCCATTTCCACGCCTAACGAATATTACACAGCCTCAGTCACTACTGTATACTTATTCACTCTTATTCTCGATTAGCCTTCGGGCCTTAAAAAGTGGTGCCTCTTTGTAAAAAATACTTGGGCAAAATATAGACATACTTTTGTAATATTAATTGTATTTAGCGTATACGGTAACGAAATTAGTCAGAGGGGTCGACATTTACAGGCAATGTTTAATGTTATTACGTAGTAATTTGTCAACAATTTTCTTATTGCAAGAAAAGTAATTGATAGAGGAGATAAAGAGAGAGGGGCAGCGAGAAAGAGGAAAAGACGGGTAGGAAATGAGAGAGAAGGAAGAAGAAGAGAAAGCAATGCAGAACGAGTGCTACAGAGAAATGGATTACAGTAGAGGTTTTAAAAGATATATTACACACACGCTTTACCTATTCTATATTGTTATCCATGTCTCTGGGTAACGCCAGGTAATCATACTCATCTTAGTCACACTTACACACGTATATACACTTATATATATATATATATATATATATATATATATATATATGGAGAGAGAGAGAGAGTGAGAGAGAGAGAGAAATAAATGACAAAACGTCTATATTCAAAATTTCAGGATGTTGTTTATCTTACTGTTTATTTCTTTCAGAATAAAATGTTCTATTATTGAAAGCACCTGTTTCGTAACACAGAAACAATTATATAATTTTTATGTCAATTATTGAATATTTTCTGTGCTAATTTATAAAAAAAGAAAAAAGAATTTAAGCATGATTACATAAATCCGAAAAAAAGTCGAACAGTACTTGTTTTTTATTTTATGATATTCACGCAATCTTTGATATATATATATATATATATATATATATATATATATATATATATATATAATCTGAGACATTTGGATCATCTTAATCATTTGAATAATCTAAATGATCTTAATCATCTAATTAATCTGAATCATTTGAATCATACGAATCATTTGAATGATTTGAATCATTTGAATCATTTGAGTACTTTTGAATCATTTGCATCATTTCAACCTTCTGAATCGTTTGAATAATTTAAATCCTTTGAATCATCTGAATAATTTTAATCATTCAAATCATTTGAAGGATTTAAATCATTTGAATAATTTGCATCATTTAAATCATCTGAATTATTTGAATTATTTTAATCATTTGAATCATCGGAATCGTTTGTATGATTTGAATCATTTAAATCATCTGAATTATTTGAATGATTTGAATCATCCGAATCGTTTGGATGATTTGAATAATTTGAATCATCTGAATTATTTGAATGATTTGAATCATCATAATCATTTGAATCATTTGAATCATCCGAAGCATTTGAAACACTTGAATCATCCGAATCATTTGAATCATTTGAATAATTTTAATCATTTGAGTTATCTGAATAATCATCTGCATGATTTGAATCATTTAAATCATTTTATTCATCATTGGATCGCTTGAATCATCTGAATCATTTAAATCATTTGATTCATTTCAACCATATGAATTATTTGAATCATCCGAATTATTTGAATTGTCCGAATTATTTGAATCATTTTAATCATCCAAATCATCCGAATCATTTGAATCATTTGAATTATTTGAATCATTTGAATCATCTGCACTATTTTAATCATTTGAATCATTTGCACCACTTGATTCATTTGATTCATTTGAATCATCAGCATCATTTCAACTTTCTGAATTATTTGATTCATTTGATTCAGTTGACTCATTGAATCATTTGAATCATTTGAATTATTTGAATTATTTGAATCATTTGAATTATTTGAATTATTTGAATCATTTGAATTATTTGAATCATTTGAATCATTTGAATTATTTTAATCATTTGAATTATTTGAATTATTTGAATCATTTGAATCATTTGAATTATTTGAATCATTTGAATTATTTGAATTATTTGAATCATTTGAATTATTTGAATTATTTGAATCATTTGAATTATTTGAATTATTTAAATCATTTGAATTATTTGAATCATTTGAATTATTTGAATCATTTGAATCATTTGAATTATTTGAATTATTTGAATTATTTGAATCATTTGAATCATTTGAATTATTTGAATCATTTGAATCATTTGAATTATTTGAATCATTTGAATTATTTGAATTATTTGAATCATTTGAATCATTTGAATTATTTGAATCATTTGAATTATTTGAATTATTTGAATCATTTGAATTATTTGAATCATTTGAATTATTTGAATCATTTGAATTATTTGAATTATTTGAATCATTTGAATCATTTGAATCATTTGAACGATTTGATTCATTTGAATTATTTGAATTATTTGAATCATTTGAATTATTTGAATTATTTGAATCATTTGAATCATTTGAATTATTTGAATCATTTGAATTATTTGAATCATTTGAATCATTTGAATTATTGTAATCATTTGAATCATCGGCACCATTGCAATCATCTCAATCATCTCAATCATTTGAATCATCATACATACCCCCACACATACATACACATATACAAATACATATATGTATATATATACATATATAAACACGCGCATATACATTCATATATACACACATGCATACACATATATATACATGTATACTCATACACATATACGTATATATATACACATATATATGCCCATATATACATATACACACATGATTACCTAATTTAATCACACAAATTAATATACGAAAATATAAATCTATGCATAAATCTCAAGTATTTACTTCAAGAGTGCTCAATACGTAGTAGATCTAGGTAGCAAGTTACCGTGTAGTCGTAGTTAAATTATAAAATAGAAAAATAAAAACATAAAAAATTTTAAAAAATTTAATTAAAGTACATAGGAGAGGGGGTTTAAAATATAAGTGAAAACCTGAGTTGATAATGGTCTAGAATTTTATAGCTTAAACAATATTTATAAATCGTATTAGCTATAATTAAAATTAGAATTAGTTTTTACTTAAATATACATTTAATTATTATTAAAATAACATGTTATCAAAGTAAGAAAATCTGAAACAGACTTATTAGTGAATTATGATATATACAATGATAAACAATAATTATACTTAAATAAAGAACAAGTTCGAAAAATTTTTATTAATACTGGATAGTCGTATGTAGAATAAAGTTTGTGAAATGTAAAATTAAAAATATTACTTTCAATTTAAATAATAATATGAATATATAAATAAATAAATAAAAATTAAAGTACATGTAAGTAATTAATTTAAAATTTTACATTGCAAGATATGAAGTATAATTTAATAATTTATGACTATAGATTTTTAATACTAACATTTTATATTGCAACAATTAATGAATTAATTTATAATTTAAATCGTCTTAAATTTTTTACCTAAAATTAAGTGAAAGACATTAAAACTATATTAAAATACTGATGAGTTGAATATGGATGTCTACGTGTTGGTTAAATAAATAAATATAAGTAAAAGTTAATATTGCGTTTGATTTGTTTCAATGGAGATAACTCTACCTTACTTTGCTAGGTAAATTTAATTTTTCATAATTACGATATAATGGAGTTTCCAGATTATATTTAAACTTAACAAAGCGTAAGTATAATTTTTGAATTGTATGATTTTAAAAATTATAATTGTAATAATTGATAAGTTTGATTATAATAGCTGACAGAATTGAATTATGTATGGTTTTCAATGCTAATCAATTGCTTAGTTAGAGAACCGACGGTAATGATCGATCGATTATTTTTGTTTTTTGTTTGTTTGTTTTTTTAGTTAGTTTAGTTTCGTATATACAACCATGTATAATAGTTTATAATTTGTTGATGCTATTTTCATAAGTATTTATACACAAATTAGAATTAATAAATTTACTAATTATTAAATAGAACATTTTGAAAGAAGATTCCTTGTTTTATCGTTATTTCCATGGCAGATGCTCGTCTGAACTCCAATCTCTGGTCCCCCCTCGCCAATCTTTCACGAAAAACACCCGTCTAGCTGAATCCACTGTGAAAAATTTCCCCCACTCTATATCTGTGCCTAAATCCAAACGCGGATTCCATGAACAAAGCTTCTTTCTTAGAACTGCACGCCTGTGGAACTCTGTTCCGTCTGCCTGCTTCCCTCCGGACTACAACTTGGATGTCTTCAAGTCCAATGTTCACAAATTCCTAT
>NC_136500.1:1215000-1260000 GCF_053919585.1 Euprymna scolopes | reverse complement strand
TTCAAACAGTCTTCGTTATCTACATATTCTTGGGATAGTTCACCCAGAAAATATTTAGCATGTTGTTGATTGGCCCATTCTTCCAGTTTTCTGTAATGGAAAGTCTTGGTGTATTTCTGGTTGCTATTTTGGCATATTATTGTCCAGAGTATTTTGTTAGTTTCGTGATAGTGTTTTTTGTGGGTTTTTTGTTGTTGTTGTTCTTTTTACTGTTTAGTTGTGTTTGAGTCTGCAATAAATGCTTTTTGCAATAAATGCTAATTCAAGAAGTCGATCTATTTAGAATGAATCTGACGAGTTTAGCTTGCTTGAAGTTAAAACAATGGTCATGCTTTAATGAATAGGAGAATAATGCATTCAGGGGATGTCTATTTTATATCTCTTGAGTTCACCCGAATTCGGCGTTTAATAGTTCTTAATTCTCTTAAGTTCCGTGCAATTATTTGGTGATCCTAAGACAAAGGCATTTTTATTCTAATCGAAACCGGTAAAATCGTCCATTATTCACCACCCCGTAGATTTGCTCATTCTTCAGGTTTTCTATAATAGAAAGTCTTGGTGTATTTCTGAGAGAAATGTTTCATTTTTCCCCCCTTTTCGTTTTAATTGGACTAAAAGAAAGACTTTTTTCATGTATTTTAATTTTTAACTGTCGGTCCTTAAGTGAAAAACTCCCCCTAAACACACACAAACACATTTAAAAAGCCATTTTGGTTAATTTCCAGACTATTCCACAATCTTTGTTTTATTCTTTTGCAACTGTGGTGTATCGCAGTACATTTTTCTCGCAAGTAAATTTCTTTTTGTCCACCCACATATTGGGTTATCTCTAAGGTGTTTACCAAGAAGCAACGGATACATTTCTCCCTCTTTATACGTACACACTAAAAACAAGGACATTTTCTTTTTTAATTTTTTAATTATTTTATCTCTCTTCTCCAGTCAAAAACTGAAACAATTTTTTCGTGCGTTTGGAAAAGCCATTAAAAGATGGAGGACGTTAAAACAGTATTAATACAGCTAATCAAAGCTCACATGGACCAGCAGCAGAAAGCTGAAAAAAATTTTAAAGAACGTGATAAACAACTCCAGTTACAATGTCAAGAAAGGCAACAAGCGTTGGGGGCGAGAATTTTACTTCAACAACATAGACAAGAAGAGCTATTGTTAAAAATATTCGATAGAACAGAACGGAACACAGACAAAAGTTTTGCTTTTTTCCAAAGTACAATATGGAACACTATAGAAACGTTTAACTACCAGCGGAGGGGACGTTTGACGCTTTCTATCGGAGGTATGAGGACCTATTCACCGTGGATTGTCAAGAGTGAAGCAAGGCTAAGAAAGTTCGCCTACTTTTGAGGAAATTAGGGACCACAAAACATAGCAAGCTTGTGGATTATATTCGCCCCAGGAAGACGAGTGAATTGGAATTTTCTGAAGTTGTCAAACTTTTATCCGAACTATTCAGTCCGAAGTCTACGATCTTTCATAGAAGATGAAAGTGCTTGAACCTGCAAAAAAGCGACGGCGATGATTACGTAACCTCCGCGTCCGTGGTAAATAAACACTGCGATGATTTCTGTCTATCTGACTTATCGGCAGATGACTTCAAGTGTTTAATTTTTGCGCAGAGTCTAGTCTCATCTAAAAACGCTGATATTAAACAACGTGTTCTCTCGAGACTTCAGAACGAACAGAGTCTCACCCTCCAAAAGTTGGCCAAGGATTTTCAACGGGTAGTCTGCGTAAGAAACAACTCGAGACACGTCGATGAGTCAGGCGCAACATTCATTAGAAGGACGACCTTCAGACCGAAAAAATACTTACCTCGAAAAAGCAAAGCTGGAAGTAAGAAAACTCAGGCTACACCTAATAAGTACCACCCAGTCACAAGACCCGGATCCCCTACAATCCTGTGCTATCACTGCGGCGAAAAACATTGGTCGAGTCAATGTTTTTACAAATATAAGTACTGCAACGAATGTGGAAGGAAGGGCCACAAAGCGACCAAGTGCAGGAATAACAAGGACAAAAACAGCGTGCGACAGACTAAATTCGAATAAGTCACAGTCAATATCGCAAATAAAACTGTGCATCTACAATTGGATTCCGGATCAGACCTGTCCATCATTAACCTTAAGACGTGGAAAAGGCTAAGGAAACCAACCATGCATAAGACGAACAAATCAGTTCGAGCTGTGACAGGTGATAAAGTGGAATTTGAGGGAGAGCTCACACTCCCGGTGACCTTAAATGGTGTTACTAAAAAAGTGAAAGTGTATGTACGTAGGACATCCGAAAACCTTTTCGGTACTGATTGGATGAAGTGATTCGAATGGTTGGACCAACCCATGAATAAATTCTGTCATGGGGTAGAAAAGTCGTCTACGGAGGAGCAACAACTGAAGGACGAGTTAAAAGAGGAATTTCCAGAAGTAATCTCACCAGGACTAGGAAAATGTACAACGGCTATAGCTAGATTCGAACTAAAAGGAAACACTCTGCCCGTTTTCAAGAAGAAACGAAACGTCCCATTCGTAGCAATAGAGAAAATCGACAAGGAATTGGATCGGCTAGTAGAGGCCGGAATACTATCGAAAGTAAGCAGCAACTTATGTCCCCGATAGTAGCCCCCTACTTCAAAGTAGAAATGTGCCTTGTTTAGGTTGAAAAATGAATAATAAATAAAAAAAATATTACCGTCAGCATATCAGCTATTGATCTCAGTGGGAACTATATCTCAGTGCCACGGTTGCTAACATACTCTTCAGCATGGCCGGGTGGTGATTTGGCCATAAGCGGAGAGATACACAGAAATGCAATCCCAGAATCCCCTTTCCTTGATCGACCTCTTTTTCGTCCGGACAACTTGTGGTAAGCACGCATATTTCTGTCTCTACGTAAATGAGAGGGGGCGCCCATCCCCCCTCAGCACTAGTTAAGCATAGTTAGTTTAATAATTGTAGGATATATAAATTGTAAAGTATTGTAACATATATTGTATACATAATATAAATAAAATAGTTTATTGTATTTCTCATATATGGCGATTGTGTCGTGTTGTGTGTTTTCTTGTGTCTGCCATAAATGTCTCCATTAAACAAGGAAGTGGTCCGGAGGATGAAGAAAGAAGATTCCAACCAGAATGCCACAGGGGTAAAGAGGTCATCTTGAGATAATGGGGACGCCACACACCCACATCTAAAATCTCAGGTATGCTTTTCTTCTCAATACACAGACCCTAATGACTGGCCCATTTTCACATCTTCATGGAACCGTTGCTAAGACATTAAGTAGTAGACGTGACGCCGGTCGCACGCCAGTGACCAGCTGATCGTGTTATAACTGGACGGAAACAATATTCCTTGTCGCTGAGTAGGTTTTTTTTTCTGAAGTGGTTGATAACGACTCTATTATCATAGACTCAAGAATATTACTCATGACCCACACAAAACTAATTGGTTTGTACTGAGATGCAGAAGACCAATTACGCGTAGTTGTTAAATCCCCAGTAATTTTTATATTGGGAAAACTGTCGATGTTTTCATGTTGGGAAGCATCTCTCCTTAAGACAGAGGTTAAATAGCTTTGTAAATATATGAGCTAGTTATAGTTGCAGTTATTTTCCACTATGATGCCAATGTTGTCAGGGCCAGTTTCTTTACTGACACCAAGATTCTTGATAAGTCTGGCAACATGTCAAACACATATTGGATGTTGTTCAGAGTATTTTAACCCTCGGGGGAAATGCAGAATGTAGGAGATCCTAAGCACACAAGGTAGAGTTAGATATGAATTTCTTAACGATGAGTTTGGCTTTGTCGAATGCTGACGTAATCATATCAGGTTCGTTTATGATTGTTGGGATGAAAGATATGTATCTGTTAAGTACCCTGTTTGATATCGGTCAAAACTCGTGGAAACCAATCTTCTGTTCAGCTACTTTAGACATGACAGTCAGGGCAAAAAATCTCTATCCTTTTATCTATGACCTTTTTTCTGTTGTTTCTTACATACTTAAAGACGACTTTAGTTGCCGAGCATTTATTTCGTCGAAATCAATTGAAATCGTGATTTTGTGTGCAATGGCAGTGGCACAGTTAAGAGTGAACCATGGTTGTCTATTTTGTTGATGTGGAAATATTTTGAAAGGTATTTACTGTAAGTCAATCTGTTAAGTCGAAATGCTATTAAGGGCACGTCAATTCCTCACATGCAGGTATTTCTGATATGAACGTTCGGAAACTGTTCCAGTCAGCCATCGTCAATTATCGATATACAGTTCGATTGGGGTGCACATCTGACGTCATATTATATTTTATTTTAATCTTAATTTCGACAACTAAATAATCAGAAGATTTCATCGAAAACAGAATGGAGAATGAGAACAGTTCAGGGTAAATTGTTAAAAACTAATCACGAAGACTTGCAAATTGATCGTCAGCATCAGAAATGCAATTAGGGTCACCGACATTTTGATTAGATCTTAAACAAGGGAGAAATCATGACAGAACCTCCCTTCATTATCTGTCTTGTTGGAGTAGACGGGCCATTCAACGTTGTGAACGTGAATATTGACAGAGGGATGTGGAAGGAGAAAATGGTAAATATTCTCAGATATACTCTCAGTGAATCAATCGTTGGGGACGATATAGGGCAAATATGAAAGTGGTGCTGTAAGCATGTATTACTTGGACACACATTTAAGGTGATTTGAGGTTTTTTAGAGATTTCCTTGCAGCAAGGTAAGTCATCACTTATGTAGGCACATATTCCATATTTATGGCGATTTTGAAGGTCATGTTTAAATGTTAAGTTGAAATAATCTTTAATCACAAATAGTCTAAGGATACAGTTGAATTAGTGCCATATATATATATATATATATATCTTCATTGAGAACATATATTTATTTTTAATGTTCATCTCAAAATTAGTTCAGTTTTATAAAATCGTACACTTGTTTCGATCATTTACTAATATTTTTATATATAATTCTCTGCGTATATGTTCCTATGCTTATATCAGCTGTTAGCATATACATTCAAACCAAATTTAAAAAGCTGCATTGACCTTCATATAGTCTTCCTCGCCGAATATATATATATGTGTGTGTGTGTGTGTGTGTGTGTGTGTGTGTGTGTGTGTGTGTGTGTGTGTGTGTGTGTGTCTGTGTATAACTACTTCATTTACTCACATAAAATTAATATACAAAATATAAATTTATGCGTAAACTTTAAGTATTTACTTCAAAAGTGCTCAATACGTAGGTAGAACTAGTTAGTAATTTATAAAATATATATGGCGATTAACCTAGAGTGGATAAAACGCGGAATATTCAGTGGAGCTTAATCGCCATATATATTTTATAAATTTATATATATATATATATATATATATATATATATATATATATATATATATATAAATATATAAAGAACATCAGCAATGTAAAATTCAATATATGCGCATCATATTTATTTTTAAAAATTATAATGACCTTCTGTATAATATTTTAAAATAATTATTTATAAATTAATATATATATATATATATATATACTCATTTTTTACTCTCGTTTACTTTAACATCACATACTTTCACTTACCTTTACTCTCTCTATATAGATCTCTCTCTCCCTCTCTCTTTCTCTCTCTCTCTCTCTCTCTCTCTCTCTCTCTTTCTACTTATGTTGCAATAGAAAAGGCCTATACCGAGAGAAAACATTTTTTCTCCGTTTAGAATCCTTGGAAGATTTCACTGGTCGTATTAATAACATTTAGTTACAACTGCATTCTATTCTCTTTGTTGATCTCTTTCGGAAAGAAGTCTTATCAGATATATTGATTACTAGTTTAGGTCCCCTGTGATTTGCGCATACAACAATAACTGTAACATTCTTGGAGAGACCCACATTGATAAACGCAGCTAATATCATTTCATCTAAAAGCCTGATCTCTCTTAATAATAACACGGATTATCATCATTATCATCATTATTTATATTTTTATTTTTATTATTATTATTATATTAATGTTATTATAATTAACATTATTTTTATTATTATCATTATTATTATTAATATTACTATTATTAAAATTATTCCTACTACTACTACTACTACTACTCACACTGTCACTATCTCAATTGAAATCTTCATTCTTTATTGTTTTGTTTTAGCAAAACTTATTTAAAAGATGTTGTCATTAGGAAGTTATTGTTCCGAGCAGTAGTTATAGCAGCAGTAGTAGTAGTAGTAGTAGTAGTAGTAGTAGTAGAATCGGATATCTGTATAGCTTCGAATATACATTTGACAAAGAATTCGTTTCAATCTTTCAGTTTTTACTTTCAGCAACCGACTTAAAACAGTAATAATAATGAGGTGACGGTAGCTAAGTGGTTAACGACATAAACTTAAAACCTGGAGGTGCTAATTTCGAATCTTGTTCGTTCCACCCAAACACTTTTTTCAAAGACACGACCTAAAAAAGGAGGGGGTAATAAGGGCGAAGGAGGATGGAAAGGCCGAGGCAAAAAAAACACTAGCCAGATCTCTGCTGAGTCAGACACTGAGGATTAAAACCTTGGTGAGATTTTTCCACCCAATCTCCACTGAAGATCAATGGTTGCCGCTAAGGAGAAATCAACGGTAAGCGACTATTACGATAATGCAAATTCATCTGCAATGGTTATCGAAAAAGGTAGAGTGTGTACTGTAAATCTAGGGAGACTTGTTGCTACTCAGAATCTAGAGAACAACATAAGTTGTTCTCAAGTAGAAGTCTTTGATGATGGGCTGTGTAGCTACTCCTAGTGAGTAAATAATAATAGGAACCTAATAAAGATTATAAACACATTGACAGTATGACGTAAGATACCTTTGACCGTTCATAGGCTAGACTAAAATTGAATTGAGGCATCTGTACCAGAAGACCAGGAAACTTACAACCATGCACAACGCATTACACCCAAAATATGAGGCTGATCGACATTACGTATAAAAAAGATTGAAAGAGAACTGGCGAGAATAATACAAAAAAGAATAAGAAAAATACATAATGCTGCTAAGACTAAGCTTGTTTCCTTCAATAACTACAAGAAACCTTCTCTACCACCAATAGCAATGGCCAAGAACACATTGCCTGAAAGTACTTCTTTTAAACTCCTCGGCCTAACGTTTACAGGGAATATGAACTGGAATAGATACATTGAGAGCATTGCCGAGGCTGCTGCAAGGAAGGTTGGCTCCCTCTACCGTGCTAGAAAACTACTTACGCCTGACAGTATCCTATACCTCTATAAGCCAACCATTCGCCCATGTATGGAGTAATGTTGTCACATCTGGGCTGGTGCATCTGCTGCTTGTCTCTCGCTCCTGGACAGGGTTCAAAAAAGAGTCGCCAACCTGATAGGTCCTGAACTGTCATCTAGGCTTCAACCTCTGTCCCATCGACGAGATGTTGCATCCCTCTGCCTGTTCTACAAATACTTTAATGGTGAATGCTCTGACGAACTGCAAACACTTGTACCTCCCCGACGTAACTACCCCCGACAAACCCGACAAGCTACTAAGTCTCATCCCTTTACAGTGGAGATCCCTAGGTGCAAGAAAGCCTTTTACTCCAATAGTTTCTTCCCCAGAACTGCGGGTCTTTGGAACTCCCTTCCGGGATTCTGCTTTCCCAACTGCAATGATATGCAGAAGTTCAAGTGTAATGTTAACAAACATCTTTCTACTCTTCTCCCTTCATAATGACCCCGCTAATTAATTCCCTAATAGTAGCCCCCTGCTTCAAAGTGGCACTGTGCCTTGTTTGGGGTGAAAATTGAATAAAAAAAAAGGGTAATCACCGTAGCGAGGGATATTGTAAAAATGGTCAAGACAGAAGAAAAATAGGAAAAGGGATAAGACAGGAAAAAGAAAAATAGGAGGGGAAAAAGCTATACGGAAGATTTATACTGATGATAAAAGATTCACGAAAAGATTTGGATAGTGTTTAAATAATTTTTGTGTAAGTCAAAAATAAATCCTGATTATTAATATGACTATTTGCCGAATATTTATAAGCATATATATGTGACGGTACATTATGTATGGTACATAGAGACGATGACGTCGACTGCAGGATAGCAATAGCTAGTGCTGTCTTTGGACATCTTAGAACAACTGTGTGGAAGCATAGAGGAATTCTACTGCAAACAAAGCTTCAAGTATACTGAACTGTGACTTTTACCATTTTTATGGGTGCTTGTGAGACTAGGACCGTATATCCCAAACATATTAAGAATCATTTCCATATGACCTGCCTTCGTAGATTGTTGAAAATCAAATGTCAAGACAAAATATAAGACACAGAGGTTTTAGCCCAGTCAAACCTTCCGGCAGTAAACACGATGTTAAAGCAGTGTTGGAAGATCGTATATATCGCATGCCTGATTCAAGATTCCAAAAACAGTTATTTATCGGTAAGCTGTCCAAAGGAAAACCTCGGTGAAGGACAGCGAAAACGGTGCAAGGACAACCTGAAGGTCTCTCTCAAACAGTTCGGTTTGTATTCTAACTCAAGGAAATAACTGACCCAAGGCATATGTTCCTAGCGTTCCGCAACTCACAAAGAGGGTAAAATTGCTGAATCCGCACGCAATGAAGAACGCAAGGGGAAACGTGACATGGAAAAGACAGCGCAATCATCACCTCTGCTACAGAATTATTCCAGAGGTGACCAACATGTGGAAAATACTTCAGAGCTTAAATACGTCTTACAAGCCATTTATGAAATCATAAAACAACTGCATGATAACGGTCATCTTTGCAAGCGATGGACGAACAGCACACAGACACACACACACACACACACACACACACACACACACACACACACACACACATATATATATATATATATATATATCCCTAAAGCTCCAAAACTTTTCAAAACTTGAGCTCAAAAACTAACAACTGATTTTCCTTGCTCTGCAGCGGCTTATATATGGCAGAAGTGGGTACGTCTGGCGAGACCTGGGATTCTCCTTTAACTAATTCCCGTCCAATCCGTCATTATCTGGTTCGGCCTGATTGGTTAATTAGACACCTCTCCCATATACTTGAATTAGGTAATTTTCCGCATAATAAAGGTTTTCATCGCCGATTGTCATCAACCGGCCGACTTCAGCCTTGACCTCAGGTCGACCCTCTAGCCCAAACAACAGCTAGATAGTTCTAAATATTCACTTTTACAGCAATATTGTTTGATATTTTCGACTTTATTTTTTCCGTAACAAAGAAAATATATTTTACATCGGCGATCAAGCCATCACTTTCTAACCAGAAAGGTCACCTGCTATCTTCCGGGATCTGCAATTAAAATAAATAGGCTTCCCCACAGAATTTTATTAAGTAAAATAATCAATAAGAATACAGTTAAGCTTTCATTCTCAAGCGTTGCAAATCTAGGAAAAACTATAACAGGTTCTAATAATGGTAAAAAAATAGTGAATAATAATAGGATTTAATCAGGTAAACTAAATTTGGAGAGAAAATGTAACTGTAGAATACCTAACAAATGTCCATTAGAGAGCAATTTCTTAATTTCTGAAATTGTATGCAAATGTGAAGTTAAAGTGGATTATAGTAAAAAGATAGAAAGGGAACTGAATTTTTGTTTAAGGACAGATACCGAAAACATGCTGCATCATTTAAAATTGGACAGATCTGGATGAGGATAATGATAGAAATAAGGATAGGACAAAATAATTATTAAAAATAAGAAGAACACAATGTATTAGGTGATTGGGTTAGGGAACTACGTAAGAATAAAGAATGTTTGGAATTAAAATGGTCAATAGTAGATAAAGCTAGAAAGTATAAACCGAGTAAATCAGAAGCTAATTAATATACACCGCCTCGAGAATTTTTAAGTTGGTTTTCGAGCGTTGTTTGTGTAAGATGGAAAAAATTTCATCTGTGTACCTTCCAGTGCAGATCCAGCACTGCAATAAATGTTTAGCAACCGAAAACGGCTGTAGAAATGTTGTGTGAAAACTCCTTGCTTTTAATACCAATTCGTCGGAGCTTCACATATATCAAATATTTTTGAAAGCCCACAAAGGTTCCGCCCTTAAACGCCGGGATTTTGTCTCGTACACATTTTTCAGTTGTGTGGCCAAAAGAATCCAAGTTATGTTCTTAAGTTCCTCATCTAGTTTAGTAATCATGTCTGAATGTGACACAATGTTCAACGAACGAGATAGGAGATACGCTGCTATACAACTCATGCTCTCTATCGATCCAATTATCACAACAGGACCATTGCCAGCAACCTCAAAATGCAAATCTAGACGGTTCAACGCTTTCAGGCACAACTCAATGAAATTTCTGACTATGGTTAGTGTCTTTTGTGTGATTTCAAGTAAAGGCCACATCATGCCTCCTAATATATTCAAAGTCGGCTTGAAAGTCAACACGAAGTGTACCTGGATGTGCTGATCAGTGTGGTGACCACCTGGTGCAATTGGGTGACCGCTAGTAGATGGATGGGACAGCAGGACTCGGCGCTGGCCTACAAGTCCAACGAGATCCAGGATTGGCTTCAAAATGTGCTACGACTTTGTACCATTCTCATAGTGGCCTCCACGTCTCTCCCGACCTGAACCCACTGGACTACTTCGTTTAGCAATACGTCGAAAAAATCACCAACATCTCCCTCTACATCAAAGCCAGCCTAATATTCGACTACCTCCGTCCAGCGCTTGTGGGAAAGGCATGCTCCCAGTTCCGGACCCATATCAATGCGGTGATTTAGGCTGAGAGTGTCAACATTGAATAGGTGTCAGCTATACTACATAAACAAGTTTCCTGAATTGATTTTTTTCAATGAAAGTTTTAAAATAAGGTGTTGGTTTCTTAAGCGCAACAACTTTATCGTTTCATCCTATACTAAGGTTTTAATTAGATTTATTTTTCTGAAGGGAGATCGAAACCCAGTTAATGTATTGATCTGTAAAAGTAGGTTTTCTTATATACGCTGGTAACAAAGCACATGCTTGATCTTTCGACGAGAACATCTAAGGACGGTAATGAGCAATTAATCTCACCCTCCATAGTACAAGTCAATGCAGGCTGAAGTAAGTTTGATTGTCAGCTTCCGATTCAGCTTCCGTACAGAGTGAACATCTCACAAAAATATAATCCCCATAACCGAAACGGATCAAATGCAGTTACGTCTGAAATTCCAACTACGTGGGGCATACCATTCAGTGCTTGGAGGTTAGAATATCCGAACATGTTTCCCTTCGATACGTTTATTATGAAAAACATCGGCCAAAAGACGAGTTTTTTCTCTATCTCACGACTTATTTACCCCCTTTTTGTCTAATTTGTGTTTTTTAAACATTGAATTAGAGTTAAAAAGAAAAAATATTTTAGAAGTGTATTTTAGTTTGTTCATTATGACACTTTTCTTCTTTAATAATATATGCTGAAACTATAAAAAGTACTTAAACAACAATTAATAATAATGACACTGCGTTTTTCTGAAATTCTGTACAATTAAATATATATATATATATATATATATATATATATATTTAATTGTACAGAATTTCAGAAAAACATTGGTACCGTCGGTTTCAAGCCCAAGATAAAGGGGATCAGTTAATGGTAAAACGTAAATGATGTTAGGCTCTCGTCAGCCATACATAATTGACGTTTTACCATTCACTGGTCCCCTTCATGTTGGGCTTGAAACCGACGGGACCAATGTTTTTCTGAACTTCCGTACAATTAAATAAATAAATAATTATCTCTGATATCGAAAAAGTTTTTCTTTGTAATCGAGCACTTTGTTGGAATTCTTTCCCCAAAAAACAGTAAACAAATATATATATATATATATATATATATATATATATATATATATAAGTCAAATTAAATTACATTACATAATAAAGATAATATACGTGGATATAATAAAGTCAACACAGATACATGTATGGATCGATGTGACGCATAAATTATTCAAATTTTTGAAGATGTATAACAGAAATTATAAATATTTATGCATTCGGTTATGTGTAAAATTATAGAACCACAATCCAACATACGCTTGAACGGATGCGAAAAGTTTTCAAAAGTGGGGAAGGCAATAACACTGATCGCGGATTAATATTATTAGTTTCTCCTCTGAGATTAGTGGGAGTAGGTGTGCGTGTAAGTAGACGAGGTAGGTGTGCAGGAAGGGGGAGATGAAACAGTAGTTTAAATCTATTCATTGGGGGTAGAAAAATAGAAAAGAACAATAATGTTTTGTTTAATGCCATGACAAGACACGATGAGAGTTTAGTCGTGATCAATTAAATTAAAAGTGTTTCATAATATAGTAGTCTGAATTGAAAATAAGACAGAGCGTTGTTTTATGTTATTATAGGGTATGAAATTAGAACTGCTTCACTGTTATAAGTTCTACATAGGCGGAACCCAATGGTTGCTTAGCAAAATAACACCTAAAATAAAAATAGAAAAATACCCCAAGTAAGCACGTCTTAAGTAAAGGTCACCATGAATTCGACGCATTCGAGATAAAGACGCGTTATCCCTGCACAAAACAGAAAAAAAATGCAAAGTAATGTCAGCAGAATCTTTGTCTGAGAGGAGCCTTACCATTTACTAATAGAAAAAATAAACCATGGAGAGGAATAACAATAAATCTTATACATATTAAAGACATACAATAATATGAATTCTATGCATTTTAGTCTGGCGATTTCCTATGGGGATGAAACGCAGAATTCTATGTGTAGCTTAATTATTATATGTATTTTCAATACAATATATATATATATATATATATATATATATATATATATATATATATATATATATATATATATATATATATATATATTATAGGCACTGCCAAAACTGGGGCGCCAGGTCAGTACTTTTTGACGGACAGTCTTTTTAAATATCTACCAAAAATCAGGTAATTATCCGATCAATATGAAATTGTCAGCGATTATTAGAAGAAGAATGAACTTTATAACAGTGTACTTATTTTTCATAAACGATATTTATATATATATATATTTTTTTGCTTAAACCCCCCCTCCTTGTTTTGAAGTGGGAACAAATATGCTTTAAATAATCATCTGAAACTGAACAAAACATATTGTGTTGTTGTAAGGGACAGAATTATAGATTTTAAAAAAAACTTGTTTGCATACCTTATTTTGACGTCTGAATATCAGAACTTCGATTGTGTTTAATTATCCCGCTTTTGAGTTTTGAAGTGTGAAATTCGGTGAATATGTTAAGTAAAATAATTAATTTAAGTTAAGCAAAACAAAAAAAAAAAATTTAATATTTATACGAAAAAAGCCATTTTAAAATTGTTGATAAATAAATTAACAATTTTTTTTTTAGCGAGCCGAATAATGCATGACCATTATTAAACAGGGCATGCTTTGAATAATCGATACAAAAAAAATTCGATAAATATTGTGCCCTTTGTGTTAAAAATAGCATCATTTTTTTCGATCCCGTTTGAAAACGTTTGCCGCCTTTCGACTACGGTGGACCAAACGCGCTGAAATAATTTTTTTTTATTCTGCTTTAAATTCCCCCCCCCATTTTGGGGAGCCTGGCCCCCACACACATACACATTAAAAACCAAACTCATACAAATGGTCACCCATCTGGTACTGACCAGCCTCAGCTTAATAATACATTGAAATTTTCGTCACTGAAAAATAAGTTTTTTTGGCCTGTTTGGTCTTCCATAGTTTTCTCCTTATCAAACGCAAACGTAAACAGAGTCGATCTAGACTCTACATCGACGCGAAATATCTGGTTACCTATATGAATAAATGGAATTATTTGAAATTCAGGTACTTATATTATAATATTTTTGCATATTCTCTTAGAAAATCATCCTAAATCTTAGTTAGACAATAAATAAATTAATTAATTATTTCAAAAACCTTTTTTTTTTAATATTTAAGTACGTTTTTTGTGCAAGACAAAAAATGTCAATTGTTAACTTTTTGGGAAAATTTAACATTATATATATATATTTCTATGCCTATATATATTTAAAATATATATTTGCATATATATGTGTGTGCGTGTGTGTGCGTGCGTGTGTGTGTGTGTGTGTGTTGCAAACATTTGTTTTGTGTTGGAGAAAATCGATAAATAATTGTAATTTTTATTTTCTGAATTATATAGAAATGATATTATATGATAAATAATAACACACACACACACACATGTGTGTGTATAAAGTACCGTTATATATATATGTATCTAAATATATATAAATACATATGAACATATATGAACGCATATAAATATATATATTATCTTTATATGATTGAACATACTAATATTTAAAATGCATTCACGATATGACAAATTCTCTTTGTCTTTTTCATTTTTTCATTGTTTGTTGCTGAAGAAACTGTATTCTCTGCTAACTGCGATAAACGTTGCCGCCAGCTTTTGCGTATTAAACTGATATCCGTTGCACGAAGTAAAGGCTTCATTTAATCAACTGACGAACTTATTTAATTAATCAGAATCGCAAATTAATTAGTTGTTTTTCCCTAGTTCTTCATTAGATTGGCGTCAGTAAGACTTGAACTTGAAGCAGCAGCAGTCGACTCCTACGATTATAATTTGAACCGAATACAACCAAGGGCAACCGGCAAGGTGATACGCAAACATCTGGGATCGGAAAATAAATGTTCCTTATCCAATATATCTCTTCTTTATAATAAAATATATAATACACACACATACACACACACAAACACACATACATATATATATATATACATGCATACAATATATATATATATATATATATATATATATAAGGTGACCCAAAAAACGTCCCCGTGTACACTTTATGTGATATCTCCATTATTTATTCACCGATTGCCCTCACAATATATATAATATATATACATACATTTTTTTTATAAAAAAAGGAACAAAAAATATGTTAATTACCTAAAACAGGCCATATATAAACCCCCGCCTTACATTTGCTCCGAGGCTCCACACAGCCATCCAATTTCCGCTTCATCATCTAGTATGCTATGAATCGATCTGTCACGTCTACCATTTGAAAAGGACATGTTTTCCGAAATTATTATGGATATTGTTGCAGACATAACAAGTAAGATATTTTTATTTAATACAACTGAATAAATATATGTATATATAAACATATATTATGTACTTTTTGATTTGTAAATCGCCACTTGTTTTAGTCTTCTTCCAACAACACCGACTATATCTCATTCCTCGCATTGTGATAGCCTTCTGAATCTCTACTACAACCAATCTGGCTAAGATATTAGAAAATTTATTCTTAAAAGTCAAAATTCAAACAATCTTTATTTATGAAAAATAATGTCTTTTAAATGTTGCCCATTTTCAGCTTCGCATACTTGTACTCTTTTCAAAACATTATTCATGACAGATTGTAGAATCTCTGCATTGCGATTTAAGTCCCTTATTTCGTTCCGTGAGCTAACAGACCTCGAAACGTCAAACCCTAAACCCTGCAAGACTTGAACGAAAATATCAGGAACGAAGTTAACAGTTTTGTTTGTTCTAGTTATGAAAACCAACATTCATTTCTATTAAAACATTTTAACATAAATAATTTCATCTGTAAATATTTATTTCGCTATGGAACATTATTTCTAACTTTCTATTTTTATAAATTATTAATAACGACCATATTAATCGTCGACCATCACACTTTTCGTCATTTTCCGGTCCATATCTAACAATTATTATATTTAGATAAAGATGGTATAATTATATTCAGATGATAAACATTCCCATGTTTTTGGTAAAGGATATTTTCAGAATTTTTGCTATTATTTTTTATTTACTTATAATTCTTACACAATTAATCACAAGTGATCGCTCACTGACAACTTCATCTGATATTAGTTGGGGTCTGAGTGACATTCAACATAGTTCGCTAATTTCGATAACTGTGTTAAATAATGAATGACCGGGCAACATCGAAATAAACAAAAATGAGAATTGAAGTAACAAAACTCGCAGGCGATGCTAGATGGATCGAGAGAAACCAAAACCGGCCAAGATTCTGACCGATGACAAAAAAACGATAAATAAAATACGAGAAATTAACAATAGATTTAGAGGAATCCAGATTTTTTAATAAAAAGGCGATAGTAGAGTCACGAGTGGTTAGAGAGATGAGAAGAGACGCACACTAGCAATCACTACCGTATCCCTATCTCTTCTAAATTTAAATTTAAATCTCATAAATATTTTTTTTTTTACTTTTTTTGTATAATAGGGTTATATCAAATGTACAATGTGGGACTTATATGGTTAGACTCTTTTTGCACCCTGTTAAAGAGGCTAGTGGGTTGTATACCAGACCAGACATGCATAAGCGAATGGTGGCTTTATTAGGATGTTTTTTTTTTTAATTTGAAACGGTCACGTAGAGACACACATACATATGCAAGTTACTTGATCTTATATTTTATTATATTAAGATGTACACTGTCTGTCATAAAGATCCGATGATTTATTTGTTAAAATATCTAATGAGATTTTCCCCGAGTCACCTGCTGTTTAGGAAATGGCAGGAATGGGGAAAATCGCTGGGCGGATGTTTCAAAATATGGTAGGGTGAAGAAAAACTGCAATTTCAGAGGTACTATTACTGAAGAATGTGACGAAGACATTTTATTTGCACCAGCCAAAGAGAAATGTTTTTTTTTTTTTGAAGAAGCTTCTTGTTTAGATAAGTTCTTAAGACTTTGACTTTAGAACTAAAATGGAAAATATATATCCGATCTATTGCTAAGGTCATCGGAAAAATGGCCGGCTCATTCAAGACTCCCGGGCGATGCTTGATGACTCAAGAGAGCGTGAGAAACCAAAACCGGTCAAGAGTCTGGCCGATGACGTAAAAACGATAGACAAAATATAAGCTATAAACAATCGATTTAGAGAAATTCAGTTTTTAATAAATAGACGGTAGCAGAGTAACGAGAAGTTAGAGAGACGAGAAAAGACGCACAGAATCGCTGCCACCTCCCTATCTCTCCCTACTCAAAGTCACGCGCCCAAAATAAATAGTACTAACTGATGAATAGAATTTGTCATTTTATTGATAAACACAGCTATACACCTCTATACACAGATGATATGCAGACGTTGTCTTGTATACATACATTGCAAGAAACATGCTCGTACGCAACAACTGTTATTTCTCTTCTCGTGACAGCTGTTTAAAATCGATTTCTCCTCGATAGTCCTTAGCTGTCTCAAAAATGAGAATAGTAATACGTCTTATCGAGCTTCCAGCGCTTACGGCGCTTTTATAGACTCTTCTTGTGGGCATCTAAACGGGGGTTATTTATTGTCTTTCGAGGACTTTTCATCAACAACTGACCGTGTTTATCACTATTGAAGAACAATTTTAAAATCCCATAAGTGAGACGAATATTTTTTACTTTTTTGTATCATAGGATAATGTTAAAGGGACATATGTATAATGTTTATCGGATCTTAGTAGACAATGTGGAACCTGTTTGGTTGGAGACTCTTTTTGCACCTTGTTAAAGAGATTAATAGTATTTTTATTAGGATAGTTTTTTTTTAATTTGAAACGGTCACGTAGAGGCACACATACATACGCAAGTTATTTGATCTTATATCTTATTATATTAAGATGTACACAGTTTGTCATAAAGATCCGATGATTTATTTGTTAAAATATCTAATGAGATTTTCGCGACGCACCTGTTGTCTACGAAATGGCAGAGATGGGGAAAATCGCTGGGCGGATTTTTTAAAAGTAGGGTAGGGTGAAGAAAAACTGCAATTTCAGAGGTACTATTACTGAAGAATGTGAACGGAGACATTTTACTTGCACCAGCAAATGAGTATATTTGCTGATGATAAAACGCTCAATAATAATGTGCACGAGGGAAGAACAGATGTACAAAAATCTAAGACAGTGGCAGAATTGTTAGAAAATGATCTCCAGACTATAGTGGAATGGGGCCGCAAATGGATCGTAACATTTAATGCTAGTAAAACTAAGCTGCTCTCCTTTAACAATTACAAGTCTAACTCCCTATATAGATGACAAACAGCATCCTACATGAGAATTCTAACTTCAAATTCCTTGGCCTAACATTCGCGGGCAATATTTATTTTTTTACATTTTCACCCCAAACAAGGCATATTGCCAATTTGATGTAGGGGGCTACTATCAGGGACATGGGCATCAGGGGTACTGTGTACGGTGTTGGGCAATAAGATGTCGGTTCACGTTGTACTTGAACTTCTGCATGTCAGTACAGTTGGGGAAGCAGGGACCCGGAAGGGAATTCCAAAGTCTAGCTGTCCTAAGGAAAAAACTACTAGAGTAGAAGGCGCTCTTACATCTAGGGATCTCTACTGTGAAGGGGTATGATTTAGCTGCTTGTTGGGTTTGTCGGGGGAATTTACGTCGAGGGGGCACAAGTGCTTGCAGTTCGTCAGAGCATTCATCGTTAAAGTACTTGTAGAACAGGCAGAGGGATCCAACATTTCGTCGATGAGACAGGGGCTGAAGTTTAGATAACAGTTCAGGACCTATCAGATTAGCGACTCTCTTTGAACCTTGTCTAGGAGCGAGAGACCAGTGGTAGATGCACCAGCCCAAATATGACAACAATACCCCATACATGGGCGAATGGTGACCTTATGGAGGTATAGGATACTTTCAGGCGTTAGTATCTTTCTAGCATGGTAAAGAGAACCTACCTTCCTCGCAGCGGTCCTGGCGATACTCTCGATGTAATTGTTCCAACTTATGTTTGCTAAGAGCGTTAGGCCGAGGATGTACTTTCCGATAACGAGTCATTGGCCATTGCTATTGGTGGTAGAGAAGGTTTCTTGTAATTATTGAAGGAAACAAGTTTAGTCTTGGCAGCATTGAATGTGACTATCCATTTATGTCCCCATTCGACAACAGATGGGAGGTCATCCTCTAGTGCTTCTGCCATTTCTTTAGATATGTGTTCATTTGTTTTCCTGTCGTGTCTGTTATAGAGTGTGGTGTCGTCAGCAGATATACCCATCTCACAGGCAATTTTGTCAGGGAGATCATTTATGAATATTAGGAATAACAGAGGTCCCAGGGTAGACCCCTGCGGCACTCCCGCATTTATATCGTATTGTTTAGATGTACGACCGTCGAGGACAATCTGAATTTTTCTCATATCTAAGAAGGATTTAATTATGTTATGTATTCTTCCAGTGATCTCATATGATCTGATTTTCCTGAGAAGACCTTCATGCCATATCCTGTCAAAAGCCTTAAATATATCTAGAGCTACCGCTCTACCCTCCCCCGCATTTTCCAGTGACTGGTATATACGTGCTGAGATTACAGTTAGGATGTCTGCTGTTGAACGGGCTTGTCTAAATCCATACTGTTTGTCAGTCAGAAGTTTAGCATCTGTAAGGTGATGGACTAGAGCTTGGTTAATTATTGTCTCAAATATTTTGGCGAAAAGTGGGAGGAAGCTAATGGGGCGATAATTTACTGGGTCAGTTCTTTCCTCAGAAGCAGTTTTCCAGCAGGCAGGAAAGCAAGATTGATTAAAGCATTTGTTATAAAGTTTGGAGAGAACTGGAGCTACTTCGGCGGAACACTTTTTTAATAGCACAGCCGGGATGAGATCAGGTCCACATGTTTTTGCAGTGTCAAGATTTCTTATGATAGTATGCACCTGAGAAGGGGTGATTTTCAGATCGTCTCGTGTGAAAAGTTAGGGAGGTGGTGGTTGGAAGGGTCCAGTGTGGGGTTGGAGGCAAACCGACTGGCAAGCATGTTAGCCTTCTCAGTTGCAGAGCAAACAATCTCATGATTGTTGGATAGTGGGGGTGCTTGTACCGTAATGAGAAAAGCCTATTAGTATATAGTGCATCGGGATTAATACTTAAATGCAGTCAGTTTGGTCAAGCTCAAAGCATTGTGTATCTATTCAGTAATAGTCCTAGCGACGTAGCTAATGTCACTGTGTATTTTAGTTTCAAATATTAATTGAAAGCAAGACTAACTATATCAGATGGTTTGATTGGCTAGCAAAGAAGCAAGCATTTTCAATACAAGCAAGCTTATAGTAATAGTATATATTAAGTATATTACTTAAATAAAATCCTAACTTCATCTAATGTAATAGAAAATAATTCCCGTTTTTTTTTTTTTATCGCTAGTTTAATTGAATATATCATGAGTGAGCAGTGTTTTGCCTGTCCGAATAGTAGTCGGGAAGGGGGTGACGAATCTCATCTTAAAAGTTTTGCAAGACAGGAAAAGTAGAGACAGATACATAAATATACATAAATAAAGCAAGAAAAACAAATTTAAACAAGGCAGCATGAAATACATTTGTTAGGAGTTAAGATGAATTTTAAAATTAGTACTTAACGTCTGTTTGACACAATGGTTCGGCGTCCGTTTTTTTTTTTTTTTTTCTTTTTTTCGTTTTTTTTTTTTTTTCGTCGACTGGATATGGCCGTGTCTTTCTAGAGCGGAAGAAAATTTCTATTTCCGGATGACTTGTGCACCCGTGCCTGTCTATTTATAGAATAATAGTCGTTGCGTTCAAATGTGTAAATATGTTAATTCTATTTTAATTTTTTTTTTTTTTTTTTTGTAAATAAAGTCCTAACTTCATCTAATGTAATAGAGAATAATTCCAGGCATTTTTTTTTATCGCTATTTTTTTTTATTTCTAGAAATATGAACTGGAACAAATACATAGAGGACATTGCAAATGGGTTGTCATTATTGAGCTAGAAGACAGCCTACGCCTGAGAGTATCCTGTACCTTTACAAAGCCACCATTCACCCATGCATGGAGTACTGTTGCCACATCTGGGCTGGTGCATTTACCACTAGTCTCTTCCTCTTAGAGTCCAAAAAAGAGTTGTCGATCTAATCGGTCCCACTTTATCAACTAAGCTCCAGCCCCTGTCTCATCGCCGCAATGTTGCATCTGTGCCTGTTTTACAAATATTTTAATGGAATGTGTTCTGATGAGCTCGTTTTACTTGTACCCCCTCGACGTACATATCGCCGACAAAACCGCTTAGCAATAAGATCTCACCCCTTCACCGGTGTTGTCCCTAAATGCCAGAAAGCTTTCTATTCTAATAGTTTCTTTCCTCGAACAGCTAGACTTTGGAATTCCCTTCCTGCTGCTTGCTTCCCTGGCTGTACTGATATGCAGAAGATTAAATGTAACATAAACAAATATCTTGTTAATCTTTCCTAGAAACGGTCCAAATAGTAGCCCCTTACGTCGAAGAGGCTATATACTCTGTAAAGGGTTAACACGGGTAAAAAAAGCCAAAGGGAATGGTTTTCTCTTTTAAGGACTGGCTTTGACTTTAGAACTAAAATGGAAAATATATATCCGGTCGAGTGCTAAAGTCATCAGAAAAATGACCGGATCATTCAATTGATCAAGAAAGTACTCGATTCCAAATAAAATTCTCTATAAAAGACTCACACAGTCCGAAAATTGTTCACTGTTCCCACATTTTGAGAGATTCCGCTCATAACAATCTTGTCAAAGTATAAAACGACTTTGAAATCTTTGCTACATACGCTCTCTCACAGAAAAGATGCTGCTCGTCTCTATGTGTGTCGAATTCTAATCGCGAACAACGGCGAAGCAAGCAGAAGTGGGAATTCAAGTAACAAAACTCCCAGGCAACGTCACATAATTTCAGCGAGTGAATAACAAAAAAATCATCCCGAGTGTTGACGTCTGTTAACCTCCGACGCAAAGGTGTCCCAGATTTTGACCGCTGACGTAAAGTAGAGGTAAATGCTAGACAAAGCAAATCGAACAATGGAAAACAGAGTTATGAAAAATACAGACTAAATAAAAGCAAATCAATTGAACAGCGAAATCAGATGACCCGAGAGAGTCACGTCCATAAAGTGAAAATCTCGACCACATTTCGCCCACCACCTCATCTCTCTCCACTCCACACTACACGCCTGTTTGTTAAATAAAAGCGACGGTTTTTATAGCCCAAATAATAGTGTCATTTGTCATTTATTTGATAACCACAGCATTACTTCGGACGCGATTTGGTGTCATTACGAAGTTAAAAAGGAAAAACAGATGCGTATCGAACAGATACACACCCGTATGTAACATGTGCTCTATAGTTATTTCCAAAAAAATGCTCGATTGAGCTGCAATATCTGGGTCCTCCTTGTAAGACAATCACGGTAAGAACTCGTCTTCTGCCACTACAACAAAACACTTTTCTTTCTTTCTCCATAGGATTCGCATCAATCGGAATTCTCATGGACAGAGCTTATTTGGAAATACTTTTCGTTAGTGTAACACATTACTGGGAGATTGATATCCTGTGGATAACATAGTTTTCAAATTCAAGGATATCAGATATTAGACATTATCTCTCCTTAACTTAGTTCATTCTACTTGTTGTTCTCTATTTTTCGACTAAATTCAAATTGTAAAAATAAATCGTTGTTTGACAAATTTCCCGCTTTTCTAGCGACCACCTTTGTATATATATATATATATATATATATATATATATATATATATATATATATATATATATATATATATATATATATATATGTATATATATATATATATATATATATATATATATATATAAACTCTCAACTGGCCACTGGTATTCAACAATGTCGATTAGGAGAGGTGTGGTTGAAGATTGTGCACATCTTGCCACAAAAAGTTCGTGCGCAGGCTACCTTACGTTGGGTATTCATATTCTGTCAAGACTAAAGGAGTTTTTTACTTTACATATACACATACGAGTAAAAATAGTTGCAAATATATATACTTACTGTTAACGTACACATGCGGTAACATCTACAGATTTATGAGGCATGAAATAGAAAGCTAACTGGAGCAACATTGTTCCTTTAAAGCTGTCCTCACCTAAATCTGTCGCCGTTCGGTCTAATTGGTTCTCAGTTTGTGCTTTAAGTTTTTTTTTATATATATTTTACACAGAAATTGAGGTTATTGTGTTTTGATTGTGTTTTTGAGGTCATAATATTCAAATTTTACCGGGTGGATCAGAGGAAGATAATAGCAAGACTTTTGATGAGTCCGAAAAACTCGTCTCTAATAACTCTAAAATTAGTCGTTAGTAATAAGACTCGCTGGGCGATCAAAATGTTTTCGTGAGCCAGATTCGGACCGCGAGCCGTAGGTTGCTGACCCTTGCTCTAAACTTTCGTTATATTCATTGGAGTCAATAATTGATTCTCGGGTACAAACCACGTCGACTCGTGCATCACAAAACTCTATTCAGCTACAACGTACGTGGTTAGTAATGATAAAAAAATAAGCGTATTTCTCGATTCCGACCTATGGAGACGTTTGGAAACTAAATTTGAAATGTGAAAACTCATTAAGGAAATGGATATCACAGTTCACAAAAGAGTAAAATAATCAAATTCTATCCAATTTACACATTACCGATTGCTACACTACCACCTTACATTCATTAACCCTTATCCTCGAGTGGCCTTCGCGCCTTGATAAGTAGTGACTCTCAAGTAAAAAAGAGTAGATAGAGCATTAATATAAGAAACAGTGCAATGATGGAAAATAAAATAAGTAAATTTACAAAATTAACTTTTCCTATTTTGTTTTTCATGATTTTTATATTTCTTTATCAATCAACAATAATACATTTCTGAGGAAGAATAAAATTATTTCCTTAAACCGGAGCAGTTTTGCACTACTTTTATGTCTTCTAACGATGATAGAACTTAATATAAAATCATACTAAAGCTCATGTCAAAAGTTATTTCTGTAATATTCATCACATCCATTACATATTTTTTAATCTAGAAAATGCCTCAAATTCTAGCTTAAGATTAAGTGTCTAACGAACAAACTAAAATTGAGGGAATATTGATTAATAAGTTAATTTCTGACTATTGCTCAAATTCAATAAAAATCTGATATATTTCAGTTTTCAAGTTGAAGGTTCATATTAATTCTCTTACGACTTTTTATTCGCAGTTACTCATAATACCTTAATGGTTTAATTCTATTATAAAAATTGAACTTACCTTCTACACGTGTACATAATCAAGTTTATTGGTTGTTTTAACGTGGAGTAGTCTATTTCGGTCTCCAGATAATGTTGGATCATCAAGAAAGAATACGCACAGTTTCGGGTTCTACCTCTCGACGATGTTTTCGTGTATCGCCCTCCTCAATGATATGAGACCCCCATTATCCGAATTGCATTTAAATGAACTGTTCAATACATTCAAAACTGAATGTTTAATGATTTCAGCGTCTCCCTTTTCGATCAAAGGCTTATCGTTTAATGTGCCCTGTGGGGTAAACCATTCTGGTTTTCATATGTAGGGCAATCTGGCGCTGACTTTTTCCCCCCTGAAACGTTTTCCTGGCATTCTGCAGCAAAGTAGCCGATTTCGTTGGACGTAAAACATCGTAATTCATGCCGCGACATTTGGACGCTTTCGCAATGGGGCCGTCCAGTTGCGAAGTCTTTTACTATATGGCGCTGCTAACTGCATCCGTAACAGATGACTCCTGTTTGAGGATTTGTTGTGAACTTTGACCTCATTTCGAAGTGACTGCAACAATGTCCTTAGCTGCATCTCGTGTGAGTACCTTATCTCGTGCCAGCAAATCAGCTATATTCAAGGCATCAATGGCCGGTGGCTGTTGCAACTTTATTGAAATGTCGTTGAGACGCATTCAGTCATCCCCATACTTGTTAATGGGCAACAATGCACGGCCCTAGTTGGCCCCGAATGTTCTAAAACCCTCATGAACAAGACAGTATGTAGTCAGTGGAAACGCCAAGTTGTTAAGGTGATGACCACAGATGGAACGGTTATGAGATGCTGTGGGACCGGCTACGTCAAATTTATAGTGGGCAACTTGCACTCTTTGCAACCGGAAGTTTTTTTTGTTTTTGTTTGTTTACATAGGCATCACCATTTATCCAAGAGGCCACTCGAGGATAAGGGTTAAAGAGTGTACAGTAGAAATTGGACAATATAGTAATCGTTAGTAATGGAAATTCGGTAAATTTGTTAACTTATATGAAACGGCTCATCAAAAACTTGTTTACGTTAAACTTGAAGACAACCATATTGTAGTCAGCTGGAAAGCAGGAAGACGGGAGACAATTCCATAGGCGTGCAGTTCTAAGAAAGAAGCTTTGTTCATGGAATCTACGTTTAGGTTTAGGCACAGATAATCCTTGTTTTATCGTTATTTCCATGGCAGGTGCTCGTCTGAACTCCAATCTCTGGTCCCCCCTCGCCAATCTTTCACGAAAAACACCCGTCTAGCTGAATCCACTCTGAAAAATTTCCCCCACTCTATATCTGTGCCTAAATCAAAACGTGGATTCCATGAACAAAGCTTCTTTCTTAGAACTGCACGCCTGTGGGACTCTGTTCCGTCTGCCTGCTTCCCACCGGACTACAACTTGGATGTGTTCAAGTCCAACGTTAACAAATTCCTAATGAACCGCCTCCTTAAGTAAACACTTCATCAAATCTCCACACTAACGTAATGTACTTGCAATAACCCTTATCCCTGAGTGGCTTCCGGGCCTTGATAAGTGGTGATCACTGTGTAAAAAAAAAAAAAAAGAATAAAGAGTGGGGGGAATTATTGATAGTTTTCTGCTAGACGGGTGTTTCTTTTGAAAATTTGGCGACGGGGGATCATAGATTAGAGCTCAGTCGAGCACTTGCCATGAAAATAACGATAAAGCAGAGACAAACTCGCAACATCTCTTCTGTGAGAAAGAGGTTGTTGAGAAGAGAAAAGGACATCCCTCACAAAGCTACGAAGTCTATTTTGAACTGTATCAAGGAAGGATAAGTCCTTTCTAGCAACTTCTGCCCAGATGTGGCAACAGTACTCCATCCTTGGACGTACCTGGCTCTTATATAGATAGAGAAGTGCATCAGCAGTCAGATATCTACTGGATCGATAGAAGAATCCCACCATTTTTCCAGCGGCCTTGGCAACGGATTTAATGTATGTGTTCCATTTAAGATCAGAAGTAAAGGTCAAGCCCAGAAGCTTGTCAAAACATGAGGCCTTCCCAAGATGAAAGCCATTCATTTCAATTGATACCAGATGGGGATCATAGCGTTGATGATGTAAAGATAAAAGCTTGGTTTTAGATGCATAAAAGTAACAAGCCACCTCTTTCCCCATTGTACAACTTGCTCAAGATCAGAGGAGAGAAAATCAGAGAGAACTTGGTCGTTTACGGTCTTAGATGTGCTACCATAGATAGTAGTGTCATCAGCGTAGATGTATACGAATGATGTAAGGATATGATTTGGAAGATCATTAATATAGATCAGGAAGAGAGTTGGGCCCAGGATGGACCCCTGAGGGACTCCAGCATTAATACTAAGAGCTTTTGATTTCTGCCGATCAACCACTACTCTTATGAGCCTATCAGAGAGAAATGATTCAATAACTGAGATGACATTTCCAGCTATAACGTAGCTGGAGATCTTTTGCAGTAAACCGTTATGCCATACTCTATCAAAGGCCTTTGATATGTCAAGAGCAATTGCCCTAGAAAGGTTGCCTCCGTCGAGAGATTCGCTAATCCTATGAGATATAACTGTAAGCACATCTGCTGTAGATCTAGCAGAACGGAGATCATATTGCGTGTCACTAAGAAGGTTATTTTTGCTGAGATTGTTGATTACTTCTCTATTTAACACAGATTCCAGCAACTTACTCATGACGCACAGGGGACTTATTAGCCTGTACTGGGAGATGAGCGATCACCTTAATTCTTAAATACAGAGCATACTGATGAGATTTTCCAGGGTGATGGGAAGCAATTCCCCTTAAGACAACGCTGAAACAGTTTTGTAAGTATGGGCGCTAGTTCTGGTTGAAGTCTTTGGAATACTATAATTGGAATACCGTCAGGGCCGGTTGCTTTATTGGAATCAAGGTTTTTGATTAGCTTGGCAACATCACGTACAGATATTTGTATATCACATAGCGTGTTTTCTGATACAGGAGGAAATATTGGGGTTGGCGGCCTTGGTCGCAAAAGGTAGAATAAGCTGCAAAGTTCGTGGGTTCGGACTGAGCATATAACTCTTGCGTTCTTTATTACTTTTTTACAGTGGTTGCTGGCAGTCCTGAAAGCGGCTTTAGTCTCAGTACATCTATTACGTTGGAAGCAATGGAAAAAGTGATTTCTGTGCGCAATGGCAGTAGCACATTCTGGAGAGAACCATGGCTGCCTGTTAGGTTTTTGCTGGATTTTTTTTCGAGGGTATGAAACGGTCTATACCTACAATTAACCATTTCATCAGGTCTGATATTATGGGGGACACTTCCTTTTTAAACATGGAACGCAGAGGTAGATCTGATATAAATGTACGGAAGCTATCCCAGTCAGCCATAGAGTATCGATATACTGTACGATGGAGAGGGGCATCTGAGGACTTATTACATTTCATCTTTATCTTAACTGATACAACACAGTGGTCGGAAGATCCAAGTGGAGACAGAACGGAAGCTGAACACAGTTCAGAGCAAGTTGTGAGAAAAAGGTCAAGGAGACTTACATACTGGCCGTCAGTATCGGGAACACAGGTGGGTTCGTGAACAATCTGGATGAGGTCATAAGCAATGGATAAATCATAACAGAACCTCCCCTCATCATCGGTCTTGTTTGAGTGAGTTAACCATTCCACATTATGAACATTGAAGTCTCCACAGGCATGAATATTAGCTGAAGGATAAGCAGTTAGGAGGTGATCAATTTTCTCTGATATGCTTTTAAAGATAGTAACTTTGCTGTTGTAGGGTCTATTTATCTGCCTGTCTGTCTATCTGTCTGTCTCCATATTTTCAAACTCTATCTCCTCCAAAACTAAAAGTCGCATATGATTGGATTTTTATGGACAGTTCTTTTATAGGTTTTTAGTCGGTTAAAATAGTTTTTTAAGGGGTTAAAAGGGGTCAAAATTGAAAAAGTCGTTATACATTTTTGTACATTCATCTGAGTTTATTTTTAATCAGTTCATATGCTTGTCACGTTTGTACAGTGGTAACGTCATCAGCTTTTAATGCTACAGTTTTGCTTTTGGTTTCGATTCTAGCTGATGGAACCTAAATACTTTTTTTTTACTTTTGAAATCACGACTCTGTAATAATATATACGAAATCTAGACAAATTAAAATGTCATATTTAAGCGTATTTTACGACCGGGCAATACCGGGCGCCCCACCCCGCTAGTAAATTTATAAAATCAACAATAGGTTCTCTACAGTGTAATGTAGACTACAATATATTGTGAAATTAGTCACTGCGAGAGGCATATGACTCTTTCTCCAGATGCATCGCGATGTGTCTCCAATCAGAACAGGCAAAAAAAAATTTATGGTTTTAAACATTACATCGCTTGAAAAAAAAATAGTACGATGTAATTTTGTTCGGGGCCGAGGGAATTTAATGGTTATGTAAAAACTAACTTTTTCATTCAATCATTATTCTAGGATAATTATTATTAAGAGATATTTTTTGGAATACGGAATTATTACGGTCGCGTTTAATCGTTAAATTATTAAATTGAATGAAATTGTTAAAAGATGAAGAAACGGAAAATTTCAATGTTTTTAATTTTTGTTTTAGCCACGTAAATTATTTTTAAGTAAATCTGTATTGACAAGTAATATTTAAATTTTCATCTTCATCCTCTACCACCAAAAAAATATAAAACTGAAAAAAAATGTTTTACAAATTTGAGAAAAGTGTTGAAAGATGTATAAGTTAATTTTTGAACTGGATATATATCCATGTTAGTTTTATTACTTTACTAGCAGATCGCCCGGCGTTGCCCAGTCGTAAAATACGCATAAATATTATATTTTAATTAATGTAGAATTCTTATTTATGATAAACAGAAATATCGTAGGTATTAAACATAACGTTCATCATCATCAGCAGCAGCAGCAGCGGCAGCAGCGGCAGCAGTGGCAGCAGCGGCAGCAGCGGCGGTAGCAGCAGCGACCTTGCTGTTTTAACAGCGTCGGCGACCACGGTTCTCCAAATTGTAAAGTCATGGTAATCTCGGGAAGGTAAGTAAAGACGGTAGTTTCCGTTGCTTTCCGTCTTGATTCGGGGGTGCATATTCCCCCAGTGAGTTTAACGCGCCCCAGATACCAACCTGGAAATTTCTACGACTCAGCAAGGTTTATAAAGCTACTAACCTTTCGAGATGATCACTCACATAGTGCTTGCCAAGCTCATCGTTGCTTAACTTCGGTGATCTGGCTAGAACCAGTGTGTCAACGTGATTGTCTATTAAGTAAATTTCTTTTTTAAAAAATGAACTAAAATATCCGGAAAGAAACTGAAACATGTGCATGCGAATATGGGAGTATTATGTTTTTTTTTTCTAAACAGTTCACTTCTTGTATGTAAAAAAAATACTCAAGCTGTAATCGAAAACAAAACCTAAAAACAGTGAGTTATATTTCACGACCGCACATGCGCAGTCGTGAAACAGGTGAAAACTGATAAAAATCTGATCACCCCTCCCCCCCCCATGTACTAATTTTTCATATTTATAGATATATAAGATTACTAAATATCGGACTTAATAATTTCATACTTTCTTTATATTTTTGGCTAAATACATTGGGAATTAAACTAACGTTTTTAAAATAGATTTGTTTTTGTTTGAATCCTTTTTTTTTTTCCGCGGTTTTTATCTTCCGTGCAACACTTAGCCAATTAATTTTTAATGAGATATTTCATTCTGAGGTCAATCTTATTAGTGCCCTGGCTATATTTATCGGTCATAATTCAATAATTTCATTACATCTTTTTAATAAGATTGTTTTTCATCTTTATAACTGATGCATTTTTATTAGCGTTTACGACATTGCTTATTTTATTTCGGCCAATTGTTCAGTGCGTGAAAAATAGGTTCAGAGAAACTATACTACGAAAAACACAATGTTGGCGATTTTTTAGCATCAGCTTTGGCCGACACCTATTGTCTTGCGAAACAATGTATGAAAAAGGGAGAGAAAGAATAACATAAATTATTTTCTCCATTGTTCTGGCTGGTTGCTTAGCTGATGTCGCTAATGTGCAATCCATGAATCGCGCCATTGTTATAAGTTGCAACAGCAGTAGCGGTGGTGGAGGTGAAGGAAGCGAGAGGCGAACGTTAAAATTATTATAAATGGCGACTGCCTTTTTTGTTAAGCAAAATCGTACTGACCGAGCAAGGTTAGTTTGATTTATCCTTTTAACGGCAAATCACCTCTTTTGTGCAATTTTAATATCGAGGCACAACACATATAGCAAACAATAGGTATCGCCAATGAAAGTAAAAGTTACTTGTTTTAACCAAAATATGAAAACTTTACGTTTGTAATCATACTCCTTGATCGGAATGATACTCTTTGATTGGAATTATACTCAGCGATTAGTAGATACATGCAAAATGAATAGCCGATACTCAAATTGTATAGACCTCTCCTTTTACTTAAAAAAAACCCAAAATAATCACCAAATTAACCAATTTTAATGAAATTTTCAGTATTTATCAAATAGTGATCACGGAATATAATAAAGTCGTATTTTTTATTTGAATCTTAGTGGAAATGTATTATTTTGTTTAAAAAAAAAACTTTATATAGTTATGGTTTTCAGAAGTAAAAAAAATATTTATTTATTTAATGCTTTTTTTATGAAAATAACGCATCGTAAATTGCAAAAATAATAAAGAAAAATACATTTTTATAGGAACATTACGAAAAATGCCCCCTAAAATCTGTATTAATAAATTCGATATAACTCTAAGAAAAATTAATTTCTCGAACTACCGATATTATCATTGAATTATTAAGCATTGTTTACTGAATATTTTTACACAAAAAATTATAATTGCAAAAATGTATACTCTTTTTTAGATCCCATTTTTCGTGTAATTTTTATATGTAAGACTCTGATGTTTTCCTTGCTTGAATGAACGTGAAATTTTCAGCGTAACATATTTTTTATATAATCTTAAAAAAGAAAAAGAAAATGAAAAGAATTTAAAGCAGGAGCACAGAAAAATAATTAAATTAAAAAAATGGTAAAAATTAGACAAACGTTCAAAATAGGAATATATAGATGCACGGTTGAAAAAAAAGAAAACCAGTACCTCCTTCATCCTTCCACATACATGACGTCATTTTCAGACAGCCTTTTGACTTTCTATCATTTTGGGCTTCCGTAGAATTTATGCTTTATTTTTTTTTATTTTTGTAAAGCCAGAATGTCTCGCTTTCGGTGGCTAATCAAGCCATTTCTTGTACAAACAATGTATTTTTTTTATTTTAATTGATATCTTCATACTTTACTTTACTAATTATCTTTGAAATAGACTCAAAAACCTAAAATTGATCTTTTAAAAGATTTTTACGATAAATTTATTTAACTTTAAAATTTAACTGTATTTAACGTAAAAACATTTTTCGTTATAATTTTTTTTTACGAGTAAAAATATTTTTTCTCACTTGCAAATAAAATTTAGTCTTAATTTTTAAAATACAATCAAAAGTAGTCAGAAACCTACAAAAGAATTATGATAAACCAGCTTTCAAAACTATGTCCTCCATTTTTTCCGTCATTATTGAACGTACCTATCGATTAGAAGCACACTCTTGGATTGAAATGACACTCTTCGATATAATACGTTGCTACTAACATAAAAAAAGCAAAAAAATGGTGTAGTGTCTGTACTTTTGTAGTTAAATACTTGTAAAGATATGTAACAAAAACCCAGCAATGATTTTTAGGCTATGTGTTGTGATGACGCAATGGAAAAGATTTTGAGGTGTAGAATTTTAATTATGTTCGATAAGCAACGCGTATGGGGTTTGGGGTAGGGCGCTTATGGAAGTAAGAAGTGGGGCAACTTAGAAAAATGTAATCCTATACAAAGCGTGCCAACTCTGAAAAAGAATCCAGCAAAGAATTACTGACGATACCAAAATATAATTCCCGTCTGATCGTTTTCACTTTCGGGGGGAAGCAACATAATTTCAGGACGCATAGAAGAAAGATTTGAGATATTTTTTTGTTGGTGTTTCAACCCATAATGATGTCTAAAAACTGTTAACATGTTATGCACACAATAGAGTACACCAGACGAATAACATATCAGAACATTAACACCCATAAGTTAAAAGAGACTCATTTTAGAAACACACAAGTGTTAAATAGACACCCGTATTTATATACGAGATAAGCATATACACACTCGTTTTATTACTACGTTGTTTATATACTACCAACCTAGTATAACAACACATTTTCTCTTCCTGATTGACCAGTTAACAATGTTATAGCATTACTTTCTTGTGATCTCTTGATTTTACATGATTCAAGGATAAGAATTCATCTAGTCTGGTTGAGTATCAAAATGTTGTTACACGAAGTGACATCAATACGAGAAGGTGCACTATTCCTCTTATGAGTCAGTAAGAAGCCTAAGATAATCTTATTGGGCTTCGGCTTCCATGTTATTTTGAATATTTGGTTTACTTATGGGATGAATTATCCTTATATAAAATTGTCCTGGCTAACCTCTGTACAGAGAGAGCGAAGACGCTGGAGGAGAAACGTGAACAAATGTTCAGTTCCGATATTACAGAGGTATTCGTGTCCTCTGTGGAGATAATCTCGCTAGAAAAAACTTATTGTTAAGAAAAACATATCCAAAAATGAAATTTGCCATTATTGCCTTCATGCACACACATGTTACAGCTGCATGTCAGAGAAAATGCAACAGAACACTCTCTCTAGTGAAATATATATATATATATATATATATATATATATATATTAACTTCCCATATGCATATATAGAGAGAGACAGACAGACAGACAGACAGACACACAGACAGACAGAGTATCAATAAAATAAGAAAACGAGAATATATTATTCATTTAATAAATAAGGACGATGCATCAATTTGAGGTGTAAGATAAGTAAAACTCTTTATATCATAGTATTTCGAAGCCTAATGCTTCTCATCAGAAGAGGAGAGAAGATACTAGGTAACATAATAAGGATGCGACGTCCAGCGATAGCTACGTTATGAGCGAAATAATTGTGCAGTGAGAGGTAAAATATTGAGACTGTTTGAGGAGCAAATGGGAGCACTAAAGTAATCTCTGTGATATCAGAGGAATATAGTTTTTATTATATAATGAAGGTAGGTATATATGACATATGTCATAATGGGTTTAATGTGTGTGTCCATATGCGCATCTAAACCCTCGGGAGGAATATAGGATACGTGATTAAAAAAGGATTTTTCTTTAATCATATGTATTAATGGGTTATAACTATGGAAGGGATTTACTGGAAATAGGAAATTCATGCTAATTCCGTATATATTAGTAGGGTAATAAGACTTAGAATTTAGTATTTAAATGAAGTATAAGTTTATTAGAAATTATTAATATAATAAAAGAATAAATGTAAGAAGATTAATTATGAAGGATGAAATATAAAAAGAAAGTGAATAAGATTCTTATTCTTTTAAGTTTTGAATATATATTCATAATATTTGGGGAGTACAAAATTTAAATATTGCTATCATGAGTTTTGTGGGGTTACAAAATTTCAGTAAAAGTTTTTTGGGGGCGTTACAAAATCTGAGTAAAAGTTGGTAACAAAATACAGTAAAGTAACACAGTAAGGCGGGGCAAATACCGTAACCAGATACCGGATAAACATCGTATTCCACATCGTAACCTGAAATAAAAAACGTATCCTCGGGCCACCGTTTCCCGGAGTTATACTGTATATATATATATATATATATATATATAGAGAGAGAGAGAGAGAGAGAGAGAGAGAGAGAGAGAGAGTGAGAGAAAGAGAAAGAGAGAGAAAGAGAGAGAAAGAGATTAGATCTGTGTGTATTGGCTGTTGAGTCGATTAGACATGCCTACTTCAGACATTCTGCCCATTTCATTCTATATTTATTTTCCAGCCTTCTCTATCGTTTGAAGGTGCTTCAAATCACGCGATAGAAAAATGGAATGAAATCTTATCACTCATCAATAAGAACACATGACACGATAAATCATCTTCAAGTTCCAAGCGATTAAATAACATCTCCAAGTTTACACTTCGTAGCAATTCGAGCAAAATGTAGCCTAGAGTCAATCGCTGAATATAAAACGAAATGAAAATGCTTAATTAACCACTTATAACCGTTATTGTATAGCCACACATGCGTGCACACACACACACACACACACACACACACACACACATATATATATATATATATATATATATATATATATATATATATGTATATACTAGCTGGCAGCCCGGTGTTGCGAGGTTGTACAACACACTTAAACGTGATATTTTAATTTATGCACATTGCGTGTGCATTGTTGTAGAACCAATTCCCAATCATTTAATTTTTTTTTCATTACGAGAAATAATTGCTCGGTGGACTAATTCTCAAAATAATAAAAAAAATTCTAAATACTAATGATAATGTCGTCAAATTTCGTCCATGTTTGTTTACAATATCACGTTAACTGATATTTTGGCTTGACTATGAATTCCCTGGAAAAGTCACTTCGTATTAATGTTTAGTTTAAAAATATGCAAACAAAGAAACAATTTGAGTCAATTTTAAATGGAACCTCTTCTTTTATAATACATTTAACTAATAAAAAATAAAATAGTTTGGTAGACCCGAGCTTACACATGGGATCATTTGATCTGTAGTCGAATGATCAACCATCAATCTATATCGCCAGACTAAAATAATTCTGTTTTTAAGAAGAAATAATTCGCTGAAATTTTATAATCTCTCTTTGCCGATGTAACGTAGAATATTCCTCTGTAAAATTTGGTATTTTTTATTTATAAGAGAGCAAAGCTATCTTTAAATTAGATTTTTTCGATTTTCGATACATATCGAATGAATTTCTGTGTAAAGCATCTCTAAGAACAAATATAAATTAGCTTTGTGTGGAATTTGCAAAAGATAGAGTCAGCAGTTTCGGAACCTGTGAGGAAAGAAACTCTCACACACACACACACACACACACACAAAGTTATATATATATATATATATATATATATATATATATATATATATATATATATATATATATATATATATATATATATATATATATAAATAGTTATGTCTCGGTAGTAGAGTGAAAAGCACATCTTATTTTTCTTTTATTAATATAATTTTTTCCTTGTACACATTTTTGTGAATTATTCCATGGATTTCTGCCTTTGGATTATTATGGACCATCTTCTTCCAATTACGGGATTTCCTTGGATTTTACTTGTACAAATGGAAATTCTTTTAACTTTCTTGAAGTTTTACATTTGGATTTTACCGTCACTGGATTTTTTTATCTTCCACCAGACTATCCATTAATGTGTAATCACCTTTTTCTTTACCATATTCCCTCTGCTTAACTTATTTTGTTTTCAAGTAAGATCTTTGACTTATTTGTTGTTTTATCAAATACTTCTGCATGCAAAATCCGATCCCGCATTTTGCTAATTCCTACCCTCTGATGAGAAGGAGAGTATTTCTTCGAAACTCCGCGGATTAAGGACTATCCATTTATCTAGCGTTTCCTTTTCAGATTAAATATGTTTTTAACTCATTTCAAAGTGTTTTTTAACATATTTCATTAACTGTTTGTTCATATATATATATATATATATATATATATATATATATATATATATATATATATATAATTTTTAGGGGTACAAAATTTAGATATCGCAATTATCAAGGGAAAACTATTATAATTCATGATTAAAAACGTTTTAAAATGAAGTAAACAGGGTGAAGAGAAGAGGAGAAAAAAGGTTAGGGGTGAGCTGACCGGGTTCGCCTTCGCTTTCTCAAAGCTGTATCGAGGGATTTTTGTTTTAAAAAAATGTAAAATTTAAAATAAAATCATGTTACGCTATGTGTGGAGAAAATGGGATAAAGCGATTAAAATAAAGCAACGTTATATTACTCGAAGATCCAAGAAGACCTTCTCAACCGAACGTGAACAGTCTCCAAGATCTTTAAATGAAATAATCAGTGAGCACGACTCAGGATTGAAAATGAGTTCGTGCTAAAGTTCGCTGCATATGACAGGTTTCTTAATGAGATAGTCAGTGATTGAAGACCCGTATGTGTAAACAAGTACGTCTATTGCTTAGTACATCCTATTCTGATTTTGGTAGGTATGTGCTGTTGGGCTCCTCCATCCAATTTCAATGTTGTTCGACCCACATAGTTTACATTGGAAGTACATTCAAAATTGTAAATTACATTATTAATGTGATGGGGAGATGGAAAACGTTCTCGTGGGGTACACAACACGCACATTTAAAGCAAAATCACAATTTTGCTGTGTTGAGCTGATTTGCTTTGCGAATTTCTCACGTACTGTCCCCAGCCACGGTAAACGTAGATATATTGGAAATTTATTAACTGTTTGAATTTTAGTTACAGAAAACTCAGCTATTTTCCTTTGCATAACTGACCTAATCACATCCAGATGGTACCCATTCTTGTATAGGGTATTTATAATTATTTTGAATTCCTCATCCAATGTTGCTTTTGAGCAGATCATAAGGGCACAATGTGTAAGGATCCAAATTAAATTGATCTTACATTTTCGTAGGACAAATAAATCCCAGTGTGTATACAGTCCCGTAAATGTAGGTTTACGGTATATTGATGTAAGGTAAGTAGATGGTGGTTTTGTTACCAATACATTAAGGAAAGCTATGGACGAGTTACACTCTCCTTCATATGTTCTATTGAGTTGGGAGAAAAATTATTTATCTCTCTTTTATTATTGAAGTCTCAAAATGTGTTCCCACATAAAGAAAATAGACTAAGGGTTTCATGGATCCAGAGGGTAATTGCTCTTCATGGAAAACCACGATATAGTATATATATAAATATATATATACTATATTTCCTTATAATATATACCAATCTTTATTTAACAAGCTCAATGTAATTACATAACATAATATATATTCCAAAGTTCATGATGGCATACTTATTTTCTCGCAGTTTCGATGATGAGAGAGTAGAAAAATCCGCCAAACGTACTAATATTTTCAACCCACATTGGTCGTCTTCAGTTATTGTGCTATAGTGAATGCGCATTGATGAAGTGGCTGATCAGATAATGCGCCTATAAACATTTGAGTACGCTGTCCCCACATACAAACCCGGTCTGGTGGTTGATGTTAGGCTTTTTGGCTCGAATACCTCGAAGATTAAAAGGCTCTCGCCGCTACCATGAAGCCACCCATCCATCCATCGCTCGACTTGCACTTTTCTTCTCTTCGATCACGTGCTGTTCTTTTTTTCTTTATTTTGTGACGCAAGCCCACGTATACATGCTAATTTGCATGTTACTCAAACGACTGCTGCTGCTGCTGCTAATACTATTTGCTAGCCATTTATCTTTCAGATGCTATTTTCACACGCACTTTATTACATATACAAGGAGTTCTCACACAGGTCATCATCAGATTAATCATTAATAGTGACAAATCTTCCCAGATTACTAATACTTTCAGCCTCTTTCGATGACCTTTACCAATGACTTTGCGTTATCGCAACAGCTGCTTACCATCGATTTCAAGCTAGCAACGATCATTAATCCTCAGTGGGATTTAGGTAGCAATAAGTCTTCCAAAGTTCCTGCAATCTCCGCACTTTTTCCGTGGAGGTCTTGTTAGTGTTCTTCCTACTCAATGGTTTTATTCTCCTTAAAACTTTATAATTATTTTGTATGGTATCAGCTAATATTGATGCTTTTGGGGGACAGGGGGTACAATTTTTTTGAGTTTCCTTGTGTTCATGTGCTTTTCCTTCTATCATTTCGTTTTACTATTGTTGCAATTTCTATGTGTGTAATAATAACGCAGGAATAAGAAACGCGAACCAAGCGAGATGGACGATGGCGAGAAACTTTTAAGTGGTGTCCAGATAGGAAAGTAACGGTAATAAAGGTTTTTGTTAAAAATAAAAAATGCCAACTTGTATTTTATTTATCTATTTATTCATTTTGTTTGTAACGACTACGTGACAAGTGTATTGGCTTTCTTTTAGTTGTCTGGCAATCACCGTGTATTTTTCTCTTTTTCTGTTTCTTTGATATATGCCTTGCGTTTGTTGGAACGGCAAAATGTACAATTTAGCGTTTTCTTCTCCCTTCTTAACTATGATGAATGAGTTTATCTCTTCGTACCTCCATAATCTATAAGATTTTCGTTTAATAGCACTGTCTCTTTGTTTTTGTCTGTATCATTTGCCTGCTTGTTAAAAATGTAGTCGTTTGCGTAGTTCCCATTATACTACATTCCCTAGTAGTCGTGACTGGTCTTGTTTCGTTAAGTATTTTGTCCACGGAGTCTACATTTACTATTTTTCTGGGTTCTATCTATCTATCTGGTAGTAGTAGTAGTAGTAGTAGTAGTAGTAGTAGTAGTAGTAGTAGTAGCCTTTGAATATTACAGTTACCATTTTGCGGGTGTGCTACAACGGGCAGTCCTTGGACATTAATTATTCCTGATATTCATAAATGACCTTCCTGATAAAATTTTCTCAGAGATGGGAATATTTACTGAAGACACCACGCTCTATCATAGACACAAGGGTAAAACGAATGAACGCATATTTAAGAAAATTGATAAAACTCTACTAAAGACCTCCAGTCTGTAGTGAAATGGGGTCGTAATTGGTTGATAACTGTCAATGCTGCCACGAATGCACATTCCTTTAGTAATTACAAGAAACCTTCTCAACCACTGATTGCCATGGTTAATGATACACTGTCTTAAAGTACTTCGCTCATGCTCCTAGGATTAACATTCACAGACAACATAAATTGGAACAAGTACATTGATGCAAGGGAGGTGGTCTCTCTCTCTCTCTCTCTCTCTCTCTCTCTCTCTCTCTCTCTCTCTCTCTCTCTCTACCGTGCTAAAAGACCTGAGAGTATCCTTTATTTCGACAAGGCCACGGTTTACCCATGCATGGAGTATTGTTACAACATCTGGGTTGGTGCATCTGCCACTAGTCTCTCGCTATTATACAGGGTTTAAAAAAGTCACCAGGATAAAGGAATCTCTCGACAAAGCCTTCCTTTCTAGGACAAAGGCCTTCGACAAGGTATGGCATAAAGGCCTACTTCACAAGATTTCCAGCTACGGTATAACTGGAAATGTTTTTTCAATTATTTAATCATTTCTCTCTGATAGGCTCATAAGAGTAGAGGTTTATGGGCAGAAATCAGAGGCCCACAGTATTAATGCTGGAGTCCCTCAGGGGTCCATCCTGGGCCCAACTCTCTTCCTGATCTACATCAATGATCTGCCAAAACACATAAATCATTCGTTGGCATCTATGCTGATGTCACGACCATCTATGGCAACATATCAAAGGCCGTAAATGACAAAGTTCTCTGATTCTCTCTCCTCATATCGTGAGCGCGTGGTACAGTGGGGGAAGGTTTTTTTTTACAAGATAGTAACCACCTATCCAGGCCCGGAAGCCACTCGGGGATAAGGGTTAGATAGCTGGTTACTTTTAATGTATATAAAACCAAGCTCCTATCTTTACATCATCAGCCTATCCTGTCTTGACAGAGGTCAAAATAGACATTGTGGCTTAGTGGGGGGTGCCCTTTTCTCTTCCCTGCAACCTTTCTCCCACAGAAGAGACGTTGCGAGCCTGTCTTTGTTTTATCGTTATTTCCATAGTCAGTGCTCGTCTGAACTCCAATCTCTGGTCCCCCGTCGCCAATCTTTCACCCGTCTAGCTGAAACCACTGTCAGTAAGTTTCCCCACTCTTTAACTGTGCCTAAATCAAAACGTAGATTCCATGAACAAAGCTTCTTTCTTAGAAGTGCAAGCCCGTGGAACTCTCGTCCGTTTGCCTGTTTCCCATCTGACTACAACTTGGATGTCTTCAAGTCCAACATAAACAAATTTCTGATGAACACCCCCTTAAGTAAGACACGTTATCAAATCTCCAATACTAACGATTACTATGATATTTTCCCATTGATTAATGTACACGCAATAACTCTTATCCCCGAGTCGCTTCCGGGCCTTGATAGGTGGTGACTACCTTGTAAAAAAAACCTTTCCCCACTGTACCACGCGGAAAAAAAACCTCCATGTAAAAAAAGGGCCACGGTTTTCCCAATGATGGAGTATTGTTGCCACATCTGGGTTGGTGCATCTGCCACTAGTCTCTCGCTCCTAGACAGGGTTTAAAAGAGTCACCAATTTAATAGGTCCTGAACTATCAACTAAACTCCAACCTCTATCCCATCGCCGAAACGTGGCATCCTTCTGCTTGTTTTACAAGTATTTCAATCGCAAGTGCTTTGACGAACTCCGAACACTACTACTCTTTCGACGATTATACTTCCGACAAACTTGACAAACAGCAAAATCCCACCCCTACACTGTAGAGATTCCTATATGCTGCAAAGCCTTTTTCTCAAATTGCTTTTTCTCTCGGACTGCTGCACTTTGGAATTCCCTCCTGGCCTCCTGATTCCTTGACTGCGGTGACATGAAGAAATCCAAGTGTAATGTGAACAGACATCTCTGCAAATCCCCCTGCAAATCTGGTCACAAATAGTAGTAGCCCCTCACTACTAAGATACCCTGTGCCCTGTTTTAGGTGAAACGTCAATAAAAAAAATCGTGTCAGTTGTGTGCACCAACAAACGGAAAAAAGTGATTTTCTCTAAATGTTTATAGAGACAGAAAGAAATATTAGAGGATGAGTATTTAAGAATGTTGGTGAATTCTTATTTTGCACACGCATATATATATATATATATATATATATATATATATATATATATATTTAATTATTTTTTTACTATAATAATTAAATACCTACAGACACTAGTGTTTCATCCTTTCGGGATTCTTCAGTGCAGGGTGTCACGATTACTACCAGTCGAACGATTCGAACCCCGCGACACAATACATCTCTGGCTCGATTAGCGGAGGCCGTATCCATTCGGCTACTATTAACCGTGTGAAATAGCGTTGAATTTTAAACATTTTAATTTAAATGTTCATTGCGTCAGACAGACAGTGATCAAATCGTTATACGATGATCTACGCATAAGAGCTAAATTGACCGACTTTTTAATTCAACGGAAAGTGCTCAACGATAAGAAACGAATTTCTTAAAGGGGCTGTCATAATTATTTTTTTACTATAATAATTAAATACCTACAGACACTAGTGTTTCATCCTTTCGGGATTCTTCAGTGCAGGGTGTCACGATTACTACCAGTCGAACGATTCGAACCCCGCGACATCTCTGGCTCGATTAGCGGAGGCCGTATCCATTCGGCTACTATTAACCGTGTGAAATAGCGTTGAATTTTAAACATTTTAATTTAAATGTTCATTGCGTCAGACAGACAGTGATCAAATCGTTATACGATGATCTACGCATAAGAGCTAAATTGACCGACTTTTTAATTCAACGGAAAGTGCTCAACGATAAGAAACGAATTTCTTAAAGGGGCTGTCATAATTATTTTTTTACTATAATAATTAAATACCTACAGACACTAGTGTTTCATCCTTTCGGGATTCTTCAGTGCAGGGTGTCACGATTACTACCAGTCGAACGATTCGAACCCCGCGACACAATACATCTCTGGCTCGATTAGCGGAGGCCGTATCCATTCGGCTACTATTAACCGTGTGAAATAGCGTTGAATTTTAAACATTTTAATTTAAATGTTCATTGCGTCAGACAGACAGTGATCAAATCGTTATACGATGATCTACGCATAAGAGCTAAATTGACCGACTTTTTAATTCAACGGAAAGTGCTCAACGATAAGAAACGAATTTCTTAAAGGGGCTGTCATAATTATTTTTTTACTATAATAATTAAATACCTACAGACACTAGTGTTTCATCCTTTCGGGATTCTTCAGTGCAGGGTGTCACGATTACTACCAGTCGAACGATATATATATATATATATATATATATATATATATATATATATATATATATATATATATATATATATATGGTAATTTATAAAATATATATGGCGATTAAGCTACACTGAATATTCTGCGTTTCATCCACTGTAGGATTCGTCAGGCTTATGCGCAGTGGATGAAACGCAGAATATTCAGTGTAGCTTAATCGCCATATATATTTTATAAATTACTAACTAGCTCTACCTACGTATTGAGCACTTTTGAAGTAAATACTTAAAGTTTACGCATAAATCTATATTTCGTATATTAAATTTGTGTGAGTAAATGAAGTAGTTATATATATATATATATATATATATATATATATATATATATATATATATATATATATATATATTCAATTTTCACCCCAAACAAGGCACAGTGCCACTTTGAAGCAGGGGGCTACTATTAGGGAATTAATTAGCGGGGTCATTATGAAGGGAGAAGAGTAGAAAGATGTTTGTTAACATTACACTTGAACTTCCGCATATCATTGCAGTTGGGAAAGCAGAATCCCGGAAGGGAGTTCCAAAGACCCGCAGTTCTGGGGAAGAAACTATTGGAGTAAAAGGCTTTCTTGCACCTAGGGATCTCTACTGTAAAGGGATGAGACTTAGTGGCTTGTCGGGTTTGTCGGAGGTAGTTACGTCGGGGAGGTACAAGTGTTTGCAGTTCGTCAGAGCATTCACCATTAAAGTATTTGTAGAACAGGCAGAGGGATGCAACATCTCGTCGATGGGACAGAGGTTGAAGCCTAGATGACAGTTCAGGACCTATCAGGTTGGCGACTCTTTTTTGAACCCTGTCCAGGAGCGAGAGACAAGCAGCAGATGCACCAGCCCAGATGTAACAACAGTACTCCATACATGGGCGAATGGTTGCCTTATAGAGGTATAGGATACTGGCAAGTAGTTTTCTAGCACGGTAGAGGGAGCCAACCTTCCTTGCAGCAGCCTTGGCAATGCTCTCAATGTATCTATTCCGGTTCATATTCCCTGTAAATGTTAGGCCGAGGAGTTTAAAAGAAGTACTTTCAGGCAATGTGTTCTTGGCCATTACTATTGGTGGTAGAGAAGGTTTCTTGTAGTTATTGAAGGAAACAAGCTTAGTCTTAGCAGCATTCAATGTGACCATCCATTTTTGTCCCCATTCTACTACGGATTGGAGGTCGTCCTATATATATATATATATATATATATATATATATATATATATATATATATATATATATATATAATAGATACTCCCGTCGATTTCGATGTATGAGGTCTGACATAAAAAAAAACTAAGTTGTTCGGAAATTCACAAGTAATTTGTAGTGGTGAAGGCTTTGTCTAGACCATCCACACTTTTTGTACAACTGCTAATCGCAGTCGGTGCAATTGTTGCCATAAGACAGAACATGCAGTAGATATCAGGTTTTACATAAGAGTTTTTCCTTCTTTAACTAACACTGAGGTTGCATCTCTCACGGTGGATTAAACGCGCCCCTATATAACAACCATATTTACCATTTTCACTGGGTTATACTGGGTTATACTGCTCCTCTCTATTAAATGTGACGCCCTAATATCTGCATTGTTGTTGAACCATTTATGAACTTACGCTGCACTGCTTTTAAACCCTTTTAAAACTCTTTGATATGCCTTTTTAGACTCATAACATATATTGAAATCTTTCTTCTGGATTATTTTTCATGCGAGTATACTTGATATTAACTTCCGTTTTATTTTATTCTTGAGCACATCTTATTCCTGGTAGATTATCTTATTCCTAGTAGATTATTTTATTCCTGGTAGATTATTTTATTCCTAGTAGATTATTTTATTCCTGGTAGATTATTTTATTCCTGGTAGATTATCTTCCAAGAATTTAATTTTATTCACATGCGTTGTTTATATTCTTTAATTTAACTTTTTTATCAGAACTTCCTGCAATGGTTTTTCTTTTTGAATTAAAAAAAAATGGTAATTTTTTTAATTAAACAATTTTTAAAGCTTTTGCAAATTTTTAAATTAAAAAAAATGTAATGTTTCTTATTTTATTTTCTTATATATATTTTATATATATTTTAGCCTGTATTGTTTATTTAGTTTTTTTATCCCATTGTATTACCTAAAATTTTTTATCCCATTGTATTACCTAAATTTTTTATCCCATTGTATTACCTACATTTTTTATCCCATTGTATTACCTAAATTTTTTATCCCATTGTATTACCTAAATTTTTGTATCCCATTGTATTACCTAAATTTTTTATCCCATTGTATTACCTAAATTTTTTATCCCATTGTATTACCTAAATTTTTTATCCCATTGTATTACCTAGATTTTTTATCCCATTGTATTACCTAAATTTTTGTATCCCATTGTATTACCTAAATTTTTTTATCCCATTGTATTACCTAAAAATTTTTTATCCCATTGTATTACCTAAAATTTTTTATCCCATTGTATTACCTAAATTTTTTTATCCCATTGTATTACCTAAATTTTTTATCCCATTGTATTACCTACATTTTGTATCCCATTGTATTACCTAAAAATTTTTATCCCATTGTATTACCTACATTTTTTTATCCCATTGTATTACCTACATTTTTTATCCCATTGTATTACCTAAATTTTTTTATCCCATTGTATTACCTAAATTTTTTTATCCCATTGTATTACCTAAATTTTTTTATCCCATTGTATTACCTAAAATTTTTTATCCCATTGTATTACCTAAATTTTTTATCCCATTGTATTACCTACATTTTTTTATCCCATTGTATTACCT
>NC_136500.1:1197500-1210000 GCF_053919585.1 Euprymna scolopes | reverse complement strand
AATTTACAGATAACCGTTACCCAGGTAAAAGCGCTCTCGGACGCAGAAGATACGACACCTGTTGAAATATGGACTCTTAGGTGATTAATTTCAAGTTCCTATATTTTTATCTTTGTATAGTGGTATGTTGTTGGCACTTTGTAGTCGTGTGTTTCTTTTAATACAATTTGTTATAAAAAAGAAAACCAACGACTGGAGTTTTTACTTATTGCTTCTGGGAAGTGCCACCAAACCGGACGGTCAATTGGAGTTATTTTTTAGGACCCATCTATCACAAGAAGGGGGGATTACTTCGATGCCGGTGGCCCGCGGATCAACAACATTCACAACGTTGTGTGGACCGCACCCGTCTCCCTGGATTAACAAACTTCTTTTTATTGAAAGACGTGTAGACGATCAGGGCAAACGTATTGTGAAAGTTGTTCGTAGTGATCAGAATGACTGTTGAATTTTTGTTTTGGGCGTTCCGTGAACGGAAAGGTCTAACACGAACTCATATACCAGCGAACACGCCCTTGGAGTCTTTGTCGTGTTATAGTGACTCCCTTGTAAAAAATGATTCAATAATGATTTTTATTCCTCATCATTTAAATGTGTTCATATATTAATGTTTTAACTAAAATATTGAATATTGAGATCACGATAAAATCTAACGGATAATGTTCACATTTTCACCGTCTAACTTTTTGATATATCATTCCGGTAAGATTTTGTTCGAAAAATTAATCTAGTGAAGTTATATTATCTATATATCAATAAAAGTGATAATGTGTATGATGACACTTATCAACCTATATACTCAACGAATTTTTTATCTACGGACTTGAAATTTGGTATATAGGGTATTCATGTTGTTAGATATGTGGATAACTTTTAAACGGTTTTTATCTGAGAAATTAGAGGTCGAAATTGAAAAATTGGTGCTTGGGAGTCATCGGATGTATATATGTTTGTCAACTGTTTCACGAATGCGCGACCGTGAAATATGACAGCTTCTTTATGTTAAGAAGATGTAGATTTGAAAACACTTTTTAAAGGTCGCGACAAGCTGATATAATGGTTATCGTACTTTGCTCACTGTCTTAAGGTTTTGATTTCAATTTCAGCTCGAGATTTTGTTTTCCTTTTTAGTTATAAAAAGTTAACTGCTTAAAAGAAAAACATAATATCAATATTTCAGTTTCTGTATGAATTAAAATATATGTATGCGTATTTTACAAATGGGCGACGCCGGGCGGACTACTAGTGTTAATACAAAACCAACTCAATTACAAGTAAAACTATATATTTATTAACTATAAATTATTATACATTTTGGCCGCACATTTGTAAACATATTTCAGATACAGTTGAAAATCAGGTGAGTTTAATACTTTCCGCGTTCATATTGAGTAAAACGCTGAAACATTCTGCAATTGAGTAGCGAAAATCTTAATAGAAATATTTAAAAAGGTGTCATAAATAAGCGTGCATCTGTTTACAAAATAATTCAATAAATAAAATGTATATTTTAGTTTCCTTCTTAATATGCCAACGGATGTTTGATAAAAAAAACGTCTATGTTTATATTTTGTTATGATTTTCTTTTGTGTGTTTTGTAGTCTGTTGAAGTTGGAACAGGTCCAAAGTTAGAATCGAGTTTTTAAGGGGGAATTGATTTTAAAATGTCCAGAGGCAACAGCAGTGCCAAGCATTTTACCCTGACATGAGCAGAGATAAAAAAGACGCCACAGCTTTAAGGTTGCTGGCCAATAACCAGGATCCCACTCAAGTCAGGGGTCGATTTGTTGGCAAGATTTATAGCAAACCCGCCGCTAGTCATACCTATCTTGATCTTGTAGTAAATAGAAATAAAATAGCATCAGTTTTACATCAAGAAATACTTATACAATAGATATGTATGATTTTATATATTTTTTAAATCAAATATAGCGGCATAAGAAAGCGAACCCACGTGCGACTTGAATTCAACTTTTTTTTAGGGGGATATAGACGCTGCAATAAAGAAGTGTTTTTATGCAAATGTTTTACAAACTTTAAATAACTCAATTTGTATTTATCAACATTTTTTATACCAATTCCTTTTTCAGTTCAATTAAATACCATCAGCTTTTTAGGAACGTACATTTGTCTGTCCTAAGTTGCTTGCTAGGCTTCCCCTATTCAACAAAACACGTGTAAAACGTACTTCATAAACAATATAAAAAACTTACCATATATATATATATATATATATATATATATATATATATATAGAGAGAGAGAGAGAGAGAGAGAGAGAGATAGATAGATAGATAGATAGATAGATAGATAGATAGATAGATAGATATAGTACTTATGAAAAATACAGACCGTGCTGAAATAATATTATTTAGAAAAACATTATTAATACCGGGGAACGGAGTAACTTTTCAATTATGTTAAACTTTCACCTAACAATTTGATAAACAAAAAATACCTAAAAATTGAATTTTATTTGGAAAATGTGACTGAAAAGTTGCACGATCCGTATCTGGAATATATATATATATATATATATATATATATATATATATATATATATATATATATATATATAACTACTTCATTTACTCACATAAATTAATATACGAAAGTATAAATTCATGCGTAAACTTTAAGTATTTACTTCAAAAGTGCTCAATACGTACGTAGAGCTAGTTAGTAAGTTATAAAATATATATGGCGATTAAGCTACACTGAATATTCCGCGTTTTATCAACTCTAGGACTCTTCAGACTTATGCGCATAAGCCTGAAGAGTCCTAGAGTGGATGAAACGCGGAATATTCAGTGTAGCTTAATCGCCATATATATTTTATAAATTACTATATATATATATATATATATATATATATATATATATATACATATATATATATATATTTCTGTAGAAATATATTTTCTTATAATATATACCAATCCTTATTTAAGAAGCGCAATATAATTACAGGGCAATATAGCGAATAAATAATAAAAAATTACGAGGGGCGTACAATAAGTAATGTCCCTGACCCACTTCCCATAGCGGTAGAGCAACGAAACTTGGCACAGTTATTAGCGTTTCTCTACATAGGAACGACCCAGAGTTATGCATTTCTCTCATCATTTGATGCAGCTCTGGAGACCGTTTTTGTAGAACACCCCAGGTTGGTCCTCCAACCACGACGTGACTTCAGATATCGAGGCTGCATCATCTGGGAAACGCTTTCCTTTCAAAAACAACTTCATGGCTGAGAAGAGGTGAAAGTCGGAGGGTGCAAGGTCAGGAGAGTAGGGAGGATGGGGAAGGATTTCATAACCACACACCCGTGCTTCTGATCTGGCGACACGCGAGCTGTGGACTGGGGCGTTGTCCTGCAGGAGGAGGGTACCTTTGCTGATCTTAACCCGCCTCTTGATTTTGATAGTTCCCTTAATTTCCTCAAAAGTGAAGCATAATAGGCTCCTGTAATTGTGGCACCCTTTGCCAGGAAATCTGTCATCACTACTCCGTCCTGGTCCCAGAAGACTGTGAGTATGACCTTGCCAGCGGAGGGCTGTACCCTTGCCTTCTTTCGAGGTGGTGAGCCAAGTGCTTCCACTGTATTGACTGGGCTTTGGTCTCTTGATCATAGTGATGGAGCCAGGTTTCATCCTGTCTAATCAGTCTTTTGAAAACATTTGACTCATCTTCTTGGCACATCTCCAAATTCATTCTCGAACACTCGACGCGTTCTCGCTTCTGGAATGGTGTGAGCAACCTGGGAATCCATCTGGCAGACACCTTATGCATATACAAATGGTTATGAATGATAGTTTCCACAGACCCTGTACTAATCTTGACATCTTGGGCTATTTGGCGAATAGTAATGCGCCGATCTTCCAAAATGGCAGCCTCAACTTGACGGACAGATGTCTCATCAATCGCAGAAGGGGACGACCAGGTCTGGGAGCTGTTTCCACGAACTTCCAGCCATGTTTGAATTCACGATGCCAGCGTTTTACAAGGTCAGATGATGGGGCATTATCACCATAAGTTTCTTTCATTTCATCAAAAGTCTCCTGTGGTGTACGTCCTTTCAAATACAAAAACCGGATCACTGCTCGACATTCATCAGGCTCCATTTCACACCTGACTCAGTTCAAACACCTGTAAAACAGAAACCACAATTAGTTCAGTGCTGTAATTTGCCACATATCCCGTAGAGATATAAATCATTGCACTTGCAACATTTCAGCTAGATCAGACAAACGGAAGTGGGTCAGGGGCATTACTTATTGCAAGCCCTTCGTATATTCCAAAATTCATAATGTTGACCATCTTATAATTTATTCCTTTAATTCAGTTGACTTATACAATTCTTGACAGTATCTGTTTCGTAGCGCAAAGTGAATCACTTAATTATTATATCAATCAGTGAATCTATTATGCCCTTAACTCATCAGAAGAAATACCAACGATCAATGCGTCAAAAGGAAATGAAGTGTGATTTGACATGATGAAAATCCGAAAATTGGAAGAGGAGCTGCATATACTTTTTTCTCCATTACGCCATTTTGATATAATAATTAAGTGATTGATTTTGCGCTACGCAACAGATACTGTCAAGAATTGTATAAGTCAACTGAATTAAAGGAATAAATTATAAGGTGGTCAACATCATGAATTTTGGAATATAATTTTTTGTTATTTAGTATATATATATATATATATATATATATATATATATATATATATATATATATATATATATATATATATGCAAAGTACGGACCTTGATATTTTTCAAATAAAATTCAATTTTTCGGTACTTTTTGTTTATCAAATTGTTAGGTGAAAGTTCAGCATGATTGAAAAGCTACCCGATGTTGATAATGTCTTTCTAAATAATGTTATTATTTCAACACGGCCCGTACTTTTTTTTTTTTTTTTACACAGTGATCACCACTTATCAAGGCCCGGAAGCCACTCAGGGATAAGGGTTATTGCAAGTACATCACGTTAGTGAGGAGATTTTATGAAGTGTTTAATTAGGGGGGCGGTTCATTAGGAATTTGTTAACATTAGACTTGAAGACATCCAAGTTGTAGTCCGGAGGGAAGCAGGCAGACGGAACAGAGTTCCACAGGCGTGCAGTTCTAAGAAAGAAGCTTTGCTCATGAAATCCGCGTTTTGATTTAGGCACAGATATAGATAAATAAATACTATATCTATTTGTCTATTTATTTATCTCTCTCCCTCTCTCTCTCCCTCTCTCTCTCTCTCTCTCTATATATATATATATATATATATATAGAGAGAGAGAGAGAGAGAGAGAGAGAGAAAGAGAGAGAAATCAATAAGAAAGAAAATATAGATATAAAACTGTACAGTTGTAGTATATTGATTTATTAAATAAGGATATACATCAATTGGTGTATAGGGTAAATGAGTATTTTTATACCATTGTATTTCGAAGCCTAATGCTTCTCATCAGAAGAGGAGAGTATATGCTAGGTAACATAATAGGGATGCGACGTCTAGCGATAGTTACATAAGGAGGGAAATAAAATATTGAGGTTGTTTGGGGGAACTAAATTGATCTTTGTGAGATAAGAGGAGTATTGTTTTTTATTATATAATGCAAGTAGTTATATTACATATTTGTCAAAGTGGGTTTAATATGTGTGGACAAAATGTTTGATTAGACTCTCTGTGAGAATATCGGGTACGTTAATTGAATGAAGATGGTTGTTTAAAATACGACAACTGAGAAAATATACAGTGGGAGAAAGTTCTTGGGGGCAAAGGGCAGAGATGTTTTGCAAATTATTTTTTTTGGGGGGGGGGTTATGTTGAGTGCAAAGTAGTATTGAAATACTTTATTAAAATAAATAAATAAATAGAAGTTCCTCTGTTAGAAAAACAGTCTCAGTCCGGATTAAAATGGTGATTCTAGGAAATATTTTGCTGTTGATTGTGGAGAATTTGAAGTTTTGTTTTTAAGACTTTTTAAAACTGGGAGTAAAACATAATTTATGAACATTACCTCATTTTTTTCGGGAGAAGAAAGTTTGAAACGGTAATTAATTTCAAGATGTCATTTGTTTTGTCCCAAGATTCTCATGTCTGGAGTGAAACTATGTTGGTCCTTGGTTGATCCTAATGTAGGTAATCCTGATGTTAGATTGTGAATCGCAAATAAATCCTAGTAATCCATGAATAAATTTCGGGAGTAGCTCTTCACAGTTCGAGGCTGAAGCGAATGAAATATGGTGGAAGGACCCTTGCTAAAAAAAACACAGAACTATAGAAATTCAATAGGCGAATTATAGGAACAAGGAGAGGCATGAAGGTGAAGAGAGTGCGCTGAATGCCAGTGGTAAGGGGGGGGCAATGGATCTTAAAGTTTAGGTCTATTTAATTAGTGGGAGTGGGGTGTTGCCGAGATTATATTTTTTCTCCTTTTTGAGTGATGCCATTTTAGATTACGGAAGAGTAGATAATTGCATTAGAGTAAAAAGCATCTGCTATTTTCTCGGTGGAATTACGTATTTGAAAGAGTACTTCTACTAGAAAAATATGCAATAGTAATGAAACATCCTTATAAATCCTCTTTATATACTCACCATAATTTCTCAATGACTCCCCAATACGTCTCCCAGGCAACTTTGACTCAGTACTCCTTTATCCTTCTTCACTTAATTCCTAAATTTAAATTGATCAGTATCCGTCGACCCCTTCCCACCCCAATTCAATTCTAATATCTGAAAACATCATCTTGGCTTCCCTCTTAAGAATTTAACCTTCTCCTACAAATAACCCCTTATAACCGCATCTCTTTACAAAATTATTAAAATTTATTAGATTAGAGCTATCTATCATAGTTAATAACTGTGAGGATTCTCTACTATAATTAAAATATTTGAGATTAGAGTCGGACAAATCTATCAAGAATTAATGTTGACATTTTTTATGAAGCACTAATGAATTCATTTTTTGTGCTCCGCATTTAAGTTCATCTAATTTGACCAGAAGGTTTTTGATAGCATTGTACATCATGATTTTAGTTTCACTATCAGTATGCATGGAATCAATTACTGAGTCTTTGAGAGGTTCATTCTGTCATGGTAGAAATCATGAAAGTTCGTCTGCAATCTACTTGGAGGAGAGGTACTCTAACTCGAAATTTTAATTCAACAAAATAATGCCCCGCCGCAGTAGTCTGCTTGCTGTGTAAACTAGCAACCGTTTCTTCAACACAAAAATGGTCAATAGAGGTTAATGATCGGTCTGCAGTATAAAGAATGGTACCTGAAAATATTCATGAAACTTTGTAACTTTGAAGAAAATAGCTAACCTTTTGTTTTCGATCTGTGAATAGTGCTTTGATGTATGCGATTTTCTACTTCTGTCCGGCAGTTAATGTAAGATACAAACTCATATTCCATATGAGCACGTGTCATTAGTGACTATTATCTGTAGATTTGGATCATACTGCATGCAGAATAGATCTGACGTCAGAGTTTTTTATCGAACGCCGCTTGCCATTCAGGTGTTCATTTCCACACTCTGCCCTTTTTAATGGCTCATTCATTAGAGCCCGTAGGTCGTGTGATAAAAGTTCTGAAATATTAAAAACTTTGTACTTCAGTAATATTTTGGAGCCAGCATGTCCTTTACATCTGTAGCCCATATTTAGATCCGGTCTTCCCTCATTTTTTATGATACGTCCTAAGTATATTATTGCTTCCATAAAAATCGTATTTACCTTCTTTTATTTTCAATCTCAAATCCTACATTCGAGAGAATACCTTGTGAACATATTTTCGGTGTTGTTCTTTGGTCTTATTTAATATGATAATATAATCTAGGTATACGATCGCGTAGCCAAAGCCACTCAACATAGTACCCATAATTTCTTTAAAAAAATGGTCGGCGCTACCGTGAATCCAAACTCTAATCGTTCGAATTTGAATAACCTCTTATGTGCTTTAATACAAAACACTTTCGAGCTATTTTCCTCGAATAGAATTTGAAGGTAGGAATCACTCAAATTGACTTTAGAAAAAATCTTTCCCCCGTTTAGATTTCAGAGCTATGAAATGGGTAATTGTTATCCTTTCTTACCGACTTCAAACCCGTATAAAAGTCAGCACAAATGCGGATTTCTTTGACATTTTTTTTTTTTTTTTTGGAAATAGACGGTAGAGGTTGGTTATTGACTGAATTCAACTTTTGGTAGGATGCCGTTTTTTATTTTTCCATGTCTTTCAAGCTCCTCTTCAATTTACTATAATGAAGCGAACGGTACATTTGTTTTTCTCTTTAATACTGGTTGCGTATTTTCTTGCAATTTGAAATTCAGGGAAATTTTTTTTTAACTCTGACTTTAGATTTTCTTTTTCAGTCGTTAGAGTTTTGACCTTTTGACAAAATGCAAAGGCAAATCCGACAAATTGAATTTTGGCATAAAATATGTTCCAAAAAGGTTTCCTTACTTAGCATGAATACTTTTAATTTCTTTTTCGTATCCTTAAATGTAACATTAGTGATTTATTCACCTTCAAACCTTCAAAATATATTTTTCGACTCAGTCACCGTTCTGGCTGTTTTGTAAGACTTTGGCTTACTTCGATTTTTAATGAATTGTCTTTTGTGTCTGTTTTCACTTTTTTTATTTTTTCTAGAGAATAGGTGTTGATTTTTTATGTATACTTCTTACGTACGCTACGCAGAATTCACTAACGTTCTTTAGAATCTTTTTTACGCTAATTACTTGTTGAAAGTCTTTGCCCAAATTTTGTAGTGTCAGGTTTGACTCGCTTTCTAGTTTAGTCAAAATTTAGCCACGAATTTCAGAATATTTTACCGATATCAATCCTTGTACGGATATTAAGCATTTGAAATCGTCAGCACCTAGTTCAGCAAGTTTAAAATCGTCACAATGTTTGGTGACTATTGATGCAAATATTAAATAATTCTTGTAATCTTTCTTTGTTAAATTCAGTCATTTCCATCGTTTATGAAATAATGATGTTTTCGGGTTGAACAGTTCTATTAAGTTTTACAATTTAAGAAAAGGTTTAGTCACACATTTTTTGCGGTAAAATGTAATGCATGAATTGCTATGTCCTTTGGATGCCTGTTTTCGAAGCAATAAAATGACTTTTTAGAGTCCATCCAAACGTCACAAGAAATTTAAACAGATCTTCGTAACTTTCATCAAATACGAGGCGAAAGTCTTGTCTTCGCCTTGGGCGTAACTGAAATTGTCAATAGTGTTACAAAATGAGTTTTATGAGAACGATCTTTTGATTTCTGCGACTTCCTTTTGGTTATTAAAGTTTGTAATAATAAATCCGTTTTCTCTACTTGTACCAATGGCATCTGTTTTTAATGTTGTCCTAATAAGTTTTTGAGGTATTTATTCCATTTTCTCTTGTTGTTCTACTTGTTTTTCTTTGCTTTGTTTTTGTTGTTGTTGTTGTTGTTGTTGTTGTTTTCTGTTATTTTTGTCTTCGTTTTTGAGTTGCTGTTTTTTATTTTTTTATTTTTTGGCTGCAAATTCATTTACCAATAGTAAATGAAGTGGACGTTAGGTTCTGCATTGATTTAGTTCTCATTTAAGAAAAGATAGAAAAAATGTATGACGTATGACAAAACAATTTATTATTTTCTACGCAGCTTTTTAGTTGTTGCGCCGAACTAAGAAACCAATCTTCAGGATCTTGTAGATTTCAGTGCTTTAACGAAATTTTTATACTTATTGAATTTTGCATTAATTTATATGCAAATAGTTTTCAAAAACTATATGGAGGGAATTATTTTTTATACCTAATAACACTTATATTTCATTTTAGGCAATCTAAAACAAACTTAACTACATTATATGATGTTAAATTTACTTTTATGTTTATTATGAATTTAAAAAATGCAATTAAATTAAATATTATTATATTTAACACTAAAACTCTCATTAATATATACTGCAATCTGTTTAATTGCAACGAAAAAGGAAATATTCTTGAAAATAATTAATTCAAAAACTTTTCGTTTCATGCGAAGTGGTCCAAAAGCAGTACGTAATTACTTGCGTAAGTAGGTTAATCGTTTGTTATCGTTAAACTAATTTCGTACATCAGGTCAACTTTGTTGATGAAAATATTCGCAACCATATTGTTGGTTAAACTAAATTCCATAATTTAATGGTTATTTTCCATTATGTCAAATATTTCGTTTTTATTTCATAGCTTCATTTCTAATAGTTTCTTTTTGTGTAACAAAATATTTGACATGATGTTATTGTTACAAACTTTATTTTCTTTTGCGTCTATCTGCCTCCAACTGTGTGACCTGCATATGTCTATATCTTTTCATTCGCTGAGTCTTAATCGGCAACAGGAATAATATATATATATATATATATATATATATATATATATATATATATATATATATATCACTTAACTCTCCACTCTATCAGATTTTAATTTCTTCGGTTGGTTCGGTTTATTTTAATCTAAATAATTTTAAAACTTTGTGGGCCTTGCTTGCTTGCTTGCTTGAATCTTGTCATCGACGATCGGGCGATTCAATCATTTAAAAAAGGGACAACAGATAAATTTATATATCTATATATATATATAAATGTAAATTTGGTTCGTTCCAAACGAATAAAACCATATTTCTACGTTACCAATTTATTTGAAATTTTCAGACAACCCATCTTTAGAGTCGAGGCATGTTTTTATGTTATTAAAATAAATTTACCTCGCGAATTATTAAAATATTAAATAAAATAAATATATTTTTTTAACCGTGGTGCGAATCTGTTTTGTTGATAAAACTGAACTTCCGGTTCGATTCATTTCACAGCCACGAATTGACGAAAGATTTAATTTTCTGTTTAGTAAGTAAAAAAAAACAAAAATAACATAATTCATTTGTTTATCTTCCAAATGTTTTAATTTACACATTTTTTCTTTATTATATAAGGCCAAAAAACAAGTTTGTCGCTTGCTTTTTGAGTTTTTTTTTTTGTTTTTCGATATAAGATTGGTTGGAATAAAAAGAAAAACACGATTTTAAAAATAGCGCTGATCACTCTCTGCATTAGCACCGAAAAATGTTACTAAACATTTATTAATAATTATTAAATTAATAATTTCTCACTTTTACAAACATTTGATTTTAAATTTCTTTTTAAATGACGACTTTTATCGACTTTTTTTAAAAAATATCCCCCAATGGTGTTTATTCCTAAATCCCTTGTTAACATCGAGAGGTTGAGGGTGTTTATTCTGAAAGTCGTTCTTAAATTTGTGGAGGTGGGCCTAATATAAAAAAATAAATAAATTTTTAAAAAAAAACTAAATCATTTACTGATAACTTCTGATAACTTCTCACTTTTTCAAATATTTTTTTAATTTACATGCGCGGATGAACAAATTGTTGAATAGTGCGAAAACAAAACATTTTTGCAATAAACTTCGGGATAATTTTTTGGGTAAATATTTACATTTAGGTCCACCTCCACAATTTTCTTTTTTAAATGACGACTTTTATTGATAAATAAATTTACTTTTCCGCAGCTTTTATTGATAAATAAATCTACTTCTTTGCCACGGGCACTGAACCCCTCCTTTTTTTTTAATAGTATTTTCGGGTGGGTATGCTGACAACAAATATCAGTTAAATTTTGCAAATAGCCCCCCTTCCAAAAGTGGTGTTTATTCCGGAAGCTGTTCTTAAGATTTGGAGGTTTGGGGGGGGGTGATTCCAAGGTGAACCTAATCTAAAAAAAAAAAAAGTTTTTTATGCGCACATAAGCAAATATTTTTTATTAAAATTTTTTTTTTTACTTTTTTATTTAAAAATTAGTAAATTTCAATGAATAGAATAATAAATCATTTATCATTAATATGTGTTTTTGGTTTTGTGTTGAATGAAACTTTTTTTTTCATTACAACAATAATGAACCAATTTAAATCTTCCAGCATGCGTTTAAGGGTTACGAAATTATCAATAAATCGTTTAGTTACTAAGCCAACGTCAGTAAATAAAAAAAAATGTTACGTGCGCATGCATTAGCCTTGACTGGGGGGGGGACTAAGGGAGCGACCATTAAATAATTATGCTGGTCGGCATGGAACTCAACGCCCAAGGAGTACCTAAAGTGGCACTTATGCACTTATGTTATCGTGCTATTTTTTAAAATAGTATTTTCATGTTAAATTCAAATTTTACAATATGTTTTTCTTTTATTAATTTGTTGAGTGAAAGTACAGATAACCCGGTCGGTTTCTAATGCGAGGACAATATAGCCCCCCTCCCCCAAAAAAGGGGTACTCTGGATAATAACAAAACATTAAAAGTGCCTCAGTCTCGAAAGATTTCTTTTGTACTGAACGAGGAAACAAACGGTGAAGTGTAGTTCACCTTCTGTTTCTCTCCCCCTCTCTCTTCCTCTCTTAATATCTCTCTCTATCCATCTCTCTTTCCCTCTCTCAATCTATCTT